>NW_027141325.1:300000-382500 GCF_036365525.1 Heterodontus francisci
CTGGATTGAATTGACTGTTTCCTGGTGTGTGTGTGGGACTCTGTTCCTCTCCAGCTGGTATTAATAGAGGTCTGGATTGAACTGACCCTTTCCTGGTGTGTGAGTGGGACTCAGGTTCTCTCCAGCTGGTATTAATGGAGGTTTGGATTGAATTGAGTATTTCCAGGTGTGTGAGTGGGATTCAGTACCACTCCAGCTGGTATTAATAGAGGCGTGGATTGAATTGACTCTGTCCTGGTGTGTGAGTGGGACTCAGTACCTCTCCAGCTGGTATTAATAGAGGCCTGGATTGAATTGACTCTTTTCTGGTGTGTGTGTGGGACTCAGTTCCACTCCAGCTGGTATGAATAGAGGCCTGGATTGACTTGGCTCTTTCCTGGTGCGTGACTGGGGCTCAGTACCACTCCAGCTGGTATTAATAGAGAACTGGATTTAATTGCCTATTTCCTGGTGTGTGAGTGGGTCTCGGTAGCACTCCAGCTGGTATTCATAGAGGTCTGGATTGATTTGGCTCTTTCCTGGTGTTTGAGTGGAACTCAGTGTCACTCCAGCTGGGATTAATAGAGGTCTGGATTGAATTGGCTCCTTCCTGGTGAGTGAGTGGGGCTCAGTGCCACTCCAGCTGGTATTAATAGAGGTCTGGATTGAATTGGCTCCTTCCTGGTGAGTGAGTGGGGCTCAGTACCACTCCAGCTGGTATTAATAGAGGTCTGGATTGAATTGGCTCTTTCCTGTTGAGTGAGTGGGGCTCCGTGCCACTCCAGCTGGTATTAATAGAGGTCTGGATTGAATTGGCTCCTTCCTGGTGAGTGAGTGGGGCTCAGTCCCACTCCAGCTGGTATTAAGATGTCTGGATTGAATTGGCTCTTTCCTGGTGTGTGAGTGGGGCTCAGTACGCGCTAGCTGGTATTAATAGAGGTCTGGATTGAATTGGCTATTTCCTGGTGTGTGACTCGGACTCAGTACCACTTCAGCTGGTTTTAATAGAGATCTGGATTGAATGGGCTCCTCCCTGGTGAGGTGGTGGAGCTCAGTCCCACTCCAGCTGGTATTAAGAGGTCTGGATTGAATTGGCTCTTTCCTGGTGTGTGAGTCGGACTCAGTACCACTCCAGCTGATATTAATTGAGGTCTGGAATTTATTGTCTCTTTCCTGGTAATTGTTTGGGGCTCAGTACCACTCCAGTTGGTTTTAATTGAGGTCTGGATTTAATTGGCTCTTTCCTGGTGTGTGAGTGGGACTCAGTGCTACTCCAGCTGGTATTAATAGATGTCTGGATTGAATTGGCTCTTTACTGAGTGTGAGTGGCACTCAATACCACTCCTGCTGGTATTGATAGAAGCCTGGATTGAATTGGCTCTCTCCTTGTGTTTGAGTGGGTCTCAGTACCACTCCAGCTGGTATTAATAGAGGTCTGGATTGAATTGGCTCTTTCCTGGTTTGGGTGTGGGACTCAGTTCCACTCCAGCTGGTATTAATATAGGTCTGTATTGAATTGTCTCTTTCCTGGTGTATGAGTGGGACTCAGTCCCACTCCAGCTGGTATTATGTGGTCTGGATTCAATTGCCTCTTTCCTGGAGTGTAAGTGGGACTCAGTAGGCGCCAGCTGGTATTTATCGAGGTGTGGATTGATATTTCTCTTTCCTGGTGTGTGAGTGGACTCAGTACCACTCCAGCTGTTATTATTAGACGTCTGGATTGAATTGCCTCTTTCTTGGTGTGTGAGTGGGACTCAGTACCACTCCAGCTGGGATTACTAGAGGTCTGGATTGAATTGGCTCCTTCCTGGTGAGTGAGTGGGGCTCAGTACCACTCCAGCTGATATTAATAGAGGTCTGGATTGAATTGGCTCCTTCCTGGTGAGTGAGTGGGGCTCAGTACCAGTCCAGATTGTATTAATAATGGTCTGGTTTGAATTGGAACCATCCTGGTGAGTGAGTGGGGCTCAGTACCTCTCCAGCTGGTGTTCATAAGAGGTCTGGATTGAATTGGTTCCTCCCTGGTGAGTGAGTGGGGCTCAGTCCTACTCCAGCTGGCATTAAGAGGTCTGGATTGAATTGGCTCTTTCCTGGTGTGTGAGTGGGGCTCAGTACCACTCCAGTTGGTATTAATATAGGTCTGGATTGAATTGACTGTTTCCTGGTGTGTGTGTGGGACTCAGTTCCACTCCAGCTGGTATTAAGAGAGGCCAGGTTTGAATTGACTCTTTCCTGGTGTGTGAGTGGGATTCAGGTCCACTCCAGCTGGTATTAATAGAGGTCTGGATTGAATTGAGTATTTCCTGGTGTGTGAGTGGGATTCAGTCCCGCTCCAGCTGGTATTAATAGAGGCGTGGATTGAATTGGTTCTGTCCTGGTGTGTGAGTTAGTCTCAGTACCACTCCAGCTGGTATTAATACAGACCAAAATTGAATTGGATCTTTCCTGGTGTGTGTGTGGGACTCAGTTCCACTCCAGCTGGCATGAATAGAGGCCTGGATTGACTTGGCTCTTTCCTGGTGCGTGACTGGGGCTCAGTACCATTCCAGATGGTATTAATGGAGACCTGGATTTAATTGCATCTTTCCTGGTGTGTGAGTGGGTCTCGGTAGCACTCCAGCTGGTATTTATCGAGGTGTGGATTGATATTTCTCTTTCCTGGTGTGTGAGTGGGGCTCAGTACCACTCCAGTTGGTATTAATAGAGGTCTGGATTGAATTACCTCTTTTTTCGTGTGTGAGTGGGACTTAGTACCACTCCAGCTGGTATTCATAGAGGTCTGGATTGATTTGGCTCTTTCCTGGTGTTTGAGTGGGACTCAGTGCCACTCCAGCTGGGATTAATAGAGGTCTGGATTGATTTGGCTCCTTCCTGGTGAGTGAGTGGGGCTCAGTGCCACTCCAGCTGGGATTAATAGAGGTCTGGATTGAATTGGCACATTCCTGGTGAGTGAGTGGGGCTCAGTGCCACTCCAGCTTGGATTAATAGAGGTCTGGATTGAATTGGCTCCTTCCTGGTGAGTGAGTGGGGCTCAGTACCACTCCAGCTTGTATTAACAGAGGTCTGAATTGAATTGTCACCTTGCTGGTGAGTGAGTGGGGCTCAGTACCTCTCCAGCTGGTGTTAATAAGCGGTCTGGATTGAATTGACACTTTACTGGTGAGTGAGTGGGGCTCAGTACCACTCCAGCTGGTATTAATAGAGGTCTGGATTGAATTGACTCTTACCTGGTGTGTGAGCGGGACACAGTACCACTCGAGCTGGTATCAATGTAGTTCTGTATTGAACTGGCTCTTTCCTGATGTGTGAGTGGGACTCAGTACCACTCCAGCTGGCATTAATAGAGGCCTGGATTGAATTGGCTCTATCCTGGGGTGTGAGTGGGGCTCCGTACCACTCCAGCTGGTATTAACAGAGACCTGGATTTAATTGCCTCTTTCCTGGTGTGAGAGTGGGACTCAGTACCACTCCAGCTGTTATTAATTGAGGTCTGGATTTAATTGGCTCTTACCTGGTGTGTGAGTGGGACTCAGTACTACTCCAGCTGGTATTAATAGAGGTCTGGATTGAATTGGCTCTTTACTGGTGTGTGAGTGGCACTCAATACCACTCCTGCTGGTATTGAAAGAAGCCTGGATTGAATTGGCTCTCTCCTTGTGTGAGAGTGGGTCTCAGTAAAACTCCAGCTGGTATTAATGGAGTCCTATATTGAATTGGCACTTTCCTGCTGTGTGAGTGGGGCTCAGTACCACTCCAGCTGGTAATTAGAGGTCCGGATTGAATTAGCTCTTTCCTGGTATGTGAGTGGGGCTCAGTACCACTCCAGCTGTTATTAATGGAGTTCTGTATTGAATTGGCTCTTTCTTGGTGTGTGAGTGGGACTCAGTACCACTCCTGCTGTGATTAATGGAGTTCTGTATTGAATTGGCATTTTTCTTATGTTTGAGTGGGACTCGTAGTGGTCTGCAATGATTTGGCTCTTTCCTGGTGTGTGAGTGGGACTCAGTACCACTCCAGCTGGTATCAATGTAGTTCTGTATTGAATTTGCTCTTTCCTGGTGCGTGAGTGGGACTCAGTACCACTCCAGTTGTTATCAATGTAGTTCTGTATTGAATTGGCTCTTTCCTGGTGTGTGAGTGGGACTCCCTAACACTCCAGCTGGTATTAACAGAGACCTGGATGTAATTGCCTCTTTCCTGGTGTGTGAGTGGGGCTCAGTACCACTCCAGCTGGTATCAATGTAGTTCTGTATTGAATTGGCTCTTTCCTGGTGTGTGAGTGGGACTCAGTACCACTGCAGCTCGTATTAATAGAGGCCTGGATTGAATTGACCCTTTACTGGTGAGTGAGTGGGGCTCAGTCCCACTCCAGCTTGTACTAATAGAGGTCTGGATTGAATTGACCCTTTACTGGTGAGTGAGTGGGGCTCAGTCCCACTCCAGATGGTATTAAGAGGTCTGGATTGAATTGGCTCTTTCCTGGTGTCTGAGTGGGGCTCAGAACGCGACAGCTGGTATTAATAGAGGTCTGGATTGAATTGACTCTTTCCTGGTATGTGTGTGGGACTCAGTTCCTCTCCAGCTGGTATTACTAGAGGTCTGGATTGAACTGACTCTTTCCTGGTATGTGTGTGGGACTCAGTTCCACTCCAGCTGGTATTAATAGAGGGCTGGTTTGAATTGACCCTTTCCTGGTGTGTGAGTGGGACTCAGGTCCACTCCAACTGGTATTAATAGAGGTCTGGATTGAATTGAGTATTTCCTGGTGTGTGAGTGGGATTCAGTACCACTCCAGCTGGTATTAAAAGAGGCGTGGATTGAATTGACCCTTTCCTGGTGTGTGAGTGGGACTCAGGTCCACTCCAGCTGGTATTAATAGAGGTCTGGATTGAATTGAGTATTTCCTGGTGTGTGAGTGGGATTCAGTACCACTCCAGCTGGTATTAATAGAGGCCTGGATTGAATTGACTCTTTTCTGGTGTGTGTGTGGGACTCAGTTCCACTCCAGCTGGTATGAATAGAGGCCTGGATTGACTTGGCTCTTTCCTGGTGCGTGACTGTGGCTCAGTACCACTCCAGCTGGTTTTAATAGAGACCTGGATTTAATTGCTTATTTCCTGGTGTGTGGGTGGGTCTCGGTAGCACTCAAGCTGGTATTTATCGAGGTGTGGATTGTTACTTCTCTTTCCTGGTGTGTGAGTGGGACTCAGTACCACTCCAGCTGGTATTCATAGAGGTCTGGATTGATTTGGCTCTTTTCTGGTGAGTGAGTGGGGCTCAGTGCCACTCCAACTGGTATTAATAGAGGTCTGGATTGAATTGTCTCCTTCCTGGTCAGTGAATGGGGCTCAGTACCACTCCAGCTGGTATTAATAGAGGTCTGGATTGAATTGGCTCCTTCCTTTTGAGTGAGTGGGGCTCAGTACCACTCCAGCTGGTATTAATAGAGGTCTGGATTGAATTGGCTCCTTCCTTTTGAGTGAGTGGGGCTCAGTACCACTCCAGCTGGTATTAATTGAGGTCTGGATTTAATTGGCTCTTACCTGGTGTGTGAGTGGGACTCAGTACTACTCCAGCTGGTATTAATAGAGGTCTGGATTGAATTGGCTCTTTACTGGTGTGTGAGTGGCACTCAATACCACTCCTGCTGGTATTGAAAGAAGCCTGGATTGAATTGGCTCTCTCCTTGTGTGAGAGTGGGTCTCAGTAAAACTCCAGCTGGTATTAATGGAGTCCTATATTGAATTGGCACTTTCCTGCTGTGTGAGTGGGGCTCAGTACCACTCCAGCTGGTAATTAGAGGTCCGGATTGAATTAGCTCTTTCCTGGTATGTGAGTGGGGCTCAGTACCACTCCAGCTGTTATTAATGGAGTTCTGTATTGAATTGGCTCTTTCTTGGTGTGTGAGTGGGACTCAGTACCACTCCTGCTGTGATTAATGGAGTTCTGTATTGAATTGGCATTTTTCTTATGTTTGAGTGGGACTCGTAGTGGTCTGCAATGATTTGGCTCTTTCCTGGTGTGTGAGTGGGACTCAGTACCACTCCAGCTGGTATCAATGTAGTTCTGTATTGAATTTGCTCTTTCCTGGTGCGTGAGTGGGACTCAGTACCACTCCAGTTGTTATCAATGTAGTTCTGTATTGAATTGGCTCTTTCCTGGTGTGTGAGTGGGACTCCCTAACACTCCAGCTGGTATTAACAGAGACCTGGATGTAATTGCCTCTTTCCTGGTGTGTGAGTGGGGCTCAGTACCACTCCAGCTGGTATCAATGTAGTTCTGTATTGAATTGGCTCTTTCCTGGTGTGTGAGTGGGACTCAGTACCACTGCAGCTCGTATTAATAGAGGCCTGGATTGAATTGACCCTTTACTGGTGAGTGAGTGGGGCTCAGTCCCACTCCAGCTTGTACTAATAGAGGTCTGGATTGAATTGACCCTTTACTGGTGAGTGAGCGGGGCTCAGTCCCACTCCAGATGGTATTAAGAGGTCTGGATTGAATTGGCTCTTTCCTGGTGTCTGAGTGGGGCTCAGAACGCGACAGCTGGTATTAATAGAGGTCTGGATTGAATTGACTCTTTCCTGGTATGTGTGTGGGACTCAGTTCCTCTCCAGCTGGTATTACTAGAGGTCTGGATTGAACTGACTCTTTCCTGGTATGTGTGTGGGACTCAGTTCCACTCCAGCTGGTATTAATAGAGGGCTGGTTTGAATTGACCCTTTCCTGGTGTGTGAGTGGGACTCAGGTCCACTCCAACTGGTATTAATAGAGGTCTGGATTGAATTGAGTATTTCCTGGTGTGTGAGTGGGATTCAGTACCACTCCAGCTGGTATTAAAAGAGGCGTGGATTGAATTGACCCTTTCCTGGTGTGTGAGTGGGACTCAGGTCCACTCCAGCTGGTATTAATAGAGGTCTGGATTGAATTGAGTATTTCATGGTGTGTGAGTGGGATTCAGTACCACTCCAGCTGGTATTAATAGAGGCCTGGATTGAATTGACTCTTTTCTGGTGTGTGTGTGGGACTCAGTTCCACTCCAGCTGGTATGAATAGAGGCCTGGATTGACTTGGCTCTTTCCTGGTGCGTGACTGTGGCTCAGTACCACTCCAGCTGGTTTTAATAGAGACCTGGATTTAATTGCCTATTTCCTGGTGTGTGGGTGGGTCTCGGTAGCACTCAAGCTGGTATTTATCGAGGTGTGGATTGTTACTTCTCTTTCCTGGTGTGTGAGTGGGACTCAGTACCACTCCAGCTGGTATTCATAGAGGTCTGGATTGATTTGGCTCTTTTCTGGTGAGTGAGTGGGGCTCAGTGCCACTCCAACTGGTATTAATAGAGGTCTGGATTGAATTGTCTCCTTCCTGGTCAGTGAATGGGGCTCAGTACCACTCCAGCTGGTATTAATAGAGGTCTGGATTGAATTGGCTCCTTCCTTTTGAGTGAGTGGGGCTCAGTACCACTCCAGCTGGTATTAATAGAGGTCTGGATTGAATTGGCTTCTTCCTGGTGAGTGAGTGGGGCTCAGTCCCACTCCAGCTGGTATTAAGAGGTCTGGATTGAATGGGCTCTTTCCTGGTGTGTGAGAGGGGCTCAGTACGCGCCAGCTGGTATTAATAGAGGTCTGGATTGAATTGGCTCTTTCCTGGTGTGTGAGTGGGACTCAGTACCACTCCAGCTGGTATTAATAGACATCTGGATTGAATTGCCTCTTTCTTGCTGTGTGAGTGGGACTCAGTACCACTCCAGCTGGTATTCATAGAGGTCTGGATTGATTTGGCTCTTTCCTGGTGTTTGAGTGGGACTCAGTGCCACTCCAGCTGGTATTAATAGAGGTCTGGATTGAATTGACTCTTTCCTGGTGTGTGATTCGGACTCAGTACCACTCCAGTTGGTAATAATAGAGGTCTGGATTAAATTGGCTCTTTCCTGTTTGGGTGTGGGACTCAGTTCCACTCCAGCTGGTATGAATATAGGTCTGGATTGAATTGACTGTTTCCTGATGTGTGTGTGGGGCTCAGTTCCTCTCCAGCTGGTATTACTAGAGGTCTGGATTGAACTGACTCTTTCCTGGTATGTGTGTGGGACTCAGTTCCACTCCAGCTGGTATTAATAGAGGGCTGGTTTGAATTGACCCTTTCCTGGTGTGTGAGTGGGACTCAGGTCCACTCCAGCTGGTATTAATAGAGGTCTGGATTGAATTGAGTATTTCCTGGTGTGTGAGTGGGATTCAGTACCACTTCAACTGGTATTAATAGAGCCGTGGATTGAATTGACCCTTTCCTGGTGTGTGAGTGGGACTCAGGTCCACTCCAGCTGGTATTAATAGAGGTCTGGATTGAATTGAGTATTTCCTGGTGTGTGAGTGGGATTCAGTACCACTCCAGCTGGTATTAATAGAGGCCTGGATTGAATTGACTCTTTTCTGCTGTGTGTGTGGGACTCAGTTCCACTCCAGCTGGTATGAATAGAGGCCTGGATTGACTTGGCTCTTTCCTGGTGCGTGACTGTGGCTCAGTACCACTCCAGCTGGTTTTAATAGGGACCTGGATTTAATTGCCTATTTCCTGGTGTGTGAGTGGGTCTCGGTAGCACTCAAGCTAGTATTTATCGAGGTGTGGATTGTTATTTCTCTTTCCTGGTGTGTGAGTGGGACTCAGTACCACTCCAGCTGGTATTCATAGAGGTCTGGAGTGATTTGGCTCTTTCCTGGTGAGTGAGTGGGGCTCAGTGCCACTCCAACTGGTATTAATAGAGGTCTGGATTGAATTGTCTCCTTCCTGGTCAGTGAATGGGGCTCAGTACCACTCCAGCTGGTATTAATAGAGGTCTGGATTTAATTGGCTCCTTCCTTTTGAGTGAGTGGGGCTCAGTACCACTCCAGCTGGTATTAAGAGGTCTGGATTGAATGGGCTCTTTCCTGGTGTGTGAGAGGGGCTCAGTACGCGCCAGCTGGTATTAATTGAGGTCTGGATTGAATTGGCTCTTTCCTGGTGTGTGAGTGGGACTCAGTACCACTCCAGCTGGTATTAATAGACATCTGGATTGAATTGCCTCTTTCTGGCTGTGTGAGTGGGACTCAGTACCACTCCAGCTGGTATTCATAGAGGTCTGGATTGATTTGGCTCTTTCCTGGTGTTTGAGTGGGACTCAGTGCCACTCCAGCTGGGATTATTAGAGGTCTGGATTTAATTGGCTCCTTCCTGGTGAGTGAGTGGGGCTCAGTGCCACTCCAGCTGGTATTCATAGAGGTCTGGATTGAATTGGCTCCTTCCTGGTGAGTGAGTGGGGCTCAGTACCACGCCAGCTGGTATTTATAGAGGTCTGGATTGAATTGGCTCCTTCCTGGTGAGTGAGTGGGGCTCAGTACCACTCCAGCTTGTACTAATAGAGGTCTGGATTGAATTGACACTTTACTGGTGAGTGAGTGGGGCTCAGTCCCACTCCAGCTGGTATTAAGAGGTCTGGATTGAATTGACACATTACAGGTGAGTGAGTGGGGCTCAGTACGCGCCAGCTGGTATTAATAGAGGTCTGGATTTAATTGCCTATTTCCTGGTGTGTGAGTGGGTCTCGGTAGCACTCCAGCTGGTATTTATCGAGGTGTGGATTGATATTTCTCTTTCCTGGTGTGTGAGTGGGACTCAGTTCCACTCCAGCTGGTATTCATAGAGGTCTGGATTGATTTGGCTTTTTCCTGGTGTTTGAGTGGGACTCAGTGCCACTCCAGCTGGGATTAATAGAGGTCTGGATTGAATTGGCTCCTTCCTGGTGAGTGAGTGGGGCTCAGTGACACTCCAGCTGGTATTAATATAGGTCTGGATTGAATTAGCTCCTTCCTGGTGAGTGAGTGGGGCTCAGTACCACTCCAGCTGGTATTCATAGAGGTCTGGATTGATTTGGCTCTATCCTGGTGAGTGAGTGGGTCTCAGTGCCACTCCAGCTGGTATTAATAGAGGTCTGGATTGAATTGGCTCCTTCCTGGTCAGTGAATGGGGCTCAGTACCACTCCAGCTGGTATTAATAGAGGTCTGGATTGAATTGGCTCCTTCCTTTTGAGTTAGTGGGGCTCAGTACCACTCCAGCTGGTATTAATAGAGGTCTGGATTGAATTGGCTTCTTCCTGGTGAGTGAGTGGGGCTCAGTCCCACCCCAGCTGGTATTAAGAGGTCTGGATTGAATTGGATCTTTCCTGGTGTGTGAGTGGGGCTCAGTATGCGCCAGCTGGTATTAATAGAAGTCTGGATTGTATTGGCTCTTTCCTGGTGTGTGAGTCGGACTCAGTACCACTTCAGCTGGTTTTAATAGAGGTCTGGATTGAATTGGCTCCTCCCTGGTGAGTGAGTGGGGCTCAATCACACTCCAGCTGGTATTAAGAGGTCTGGATTGAATTGGCTCTTTCCTGGTGTGTGAGTTTGGCTCAGTACGCGTCAGCTGGTATTAATAGAGGTCTGGATTGAATTGGCTCTTTCCAGGTGTGTGCGTCGGACTCAGTACCACTCCAGCTGGTATTAATTGAGGTCTGGATTTTATTGTCTCTTTCCTGGTAATTGTTTGGGGCTCAGTACCACTCCAGTTGGTTTTAATTGAGGTCTGGATTTAATTGTCTCTTTCCTGGTGTGTGAGTGGGACTCAATACTACTCCAGCTGGTATTAATAGATGTCTGGATTGAATTGGCTCTTTACGGAGTGTGAGTGGCACTCAATACCACTCCTGCTGGTATTGATAGAAGCCTGGATTGAATTGGCTCTCTCCTTGTGTGTGAGTGGGACTCAGTACCACTCCAGCTGGTAATAATAGAGGCCTATATTGAATAGGCTCTTTCCTGGTGTGTGAGTGGGGCTCAGTACCACTCCAGCTGTTAATTAGAGGTCCGGATTGAATTAGCTCTTCCCTGGTGTGTGAGTGGGACTCAGTACCACTCCAGCTGTTATTAATAGATGTCTGGATTGAATTGGCCGTTCCTGGTTTGGGTCTGGGACTCAGTTCCACTCCAGCTGGTATTAATATAGGTCTGTATTGAATTGACTCTTTCCTGGTGTGTGTGTGGGACTCAGTTCCACTCCAGCTGGTATTAATAGAGGTCTGGATTGAACTGACTCTTTCCTGGTGTGTGTTTGGGACTCAGTTCCACTCCAGCTGGTATTAATGGAGGCCTGGTTTGAATTGACTCCTTCCTGGTGTGTGTGTGGGATTCAGGTCCACTCCAGCTGGTATTAATAGAGGTCTGGATTGAATTCGCTCTTTCCTGGTGTGTGAGTGGGATTCAGTACCACTCCAGCTGGTATTAATAGAGGCGTGAATTGAATTGGCTCTGTCCTGGTGTGTGAGTTGGTCTCAGTACCACTCCAGCTGGTATTAATCGAGGCCTGGATTGAAGTGACTCTTTTCTGGTGTGTGTGTGGGTCTCAGGTCCACTCCAGCTGGCATGAATAGAGGCCTGGATTGACTTGGCTCTTTCCTGGTGCGTGACTGGGGATCAGTACCATTCCAGCTGATATTAATAGAGACCTGGATTTAATTGCCTCTTTCCTGGTGTGTGAGTGGGTCTCGGTAGCACTCCAGCTGGTATTTATCGAGGTGTGGATTGATATTTCCCTTTCCTGGTGTGTGAGTGGGACTCAGTTCCACTCCAGCTGGTATTAATAGAGGCCTGGTTTGAATTGACCTTTTCCTGGTGTGTGAGTGGGATTCAGGTCCACTCCAGCTGGTAATAATCGAGGTCTGGATTGAATTAGCTCTTTCCTGGTGTATGAGTGGGATTCAGTACCACTCCAGCTGGTATTAATAAAGGCGTGGATTGAATTGGCTCTGTCCTGGTGTGTGAGTTGGTCTCAGTACCACTCTAGCTGGTATTAATAGAGACCGAGATTGAATTGGCTCTTTCCTGGTGTGTGAGCGGGACTCAGTACCTCTCCAGCTGGTATTACTAGAGGCCTGGATTGAATTGACACTTTTCTGGTATGTGTGGGGGACTCATTACCACTCCAGCTGGTATGAATAGAGGCCTGGATTGACTTGGCTCTTTCCTGGTGCGTGACTGGGGCTCAGTACCATTCCAGCTGGTATTAGTAGAGACCTGGATTTAATTGCCCCTTTCCTGGTGTCTGAGTGGGTCGCAGTCGCACTCCAGCTGGTATTTATCGAGGTGTGGATTGATATTTCTCTTTCCTGGTGTGTGAGTGGGACTCAGTTCCACTCCAGCTGGGATTCATAGAGGTCTGGATTGATTTGGCTTTTTCCTGGTGTTTGAGTGGGACTCAGGTCCACTCCAGCTGGTATTAATAGAGGTCTGGATTGAATTGAGTATTTCCTGGTGTGTGAGTGGGATTCAGTACCACTCCAGCTGGTATTAATAGAGGCGTGGATTGAATTGACTCTGTTTTGGTGTGTGAGTTGGTCTCAGCACCACTCCAGCTGGTCTTAATAGAGGGCTGGTTTGAATTGAACCTTTCCTGGAGTGTGAGTGGGACTCAGGTCCACTCCAGCTGGTATTAATAGAGGTCTGGATTGAATTGAGTATTTCCTGGTGTGTGAGTGGGATTCAGTTCCACTCCAGCTGGTATTAATAGAGGCCTGGATTGAATTGACTCTTTTCTGGTGTGTGTGTGGGACTCAGTTCCACTCCAGCTGGTATGAATAGAGGCCTGGATTGACTTGGCTCTTTCCTGGTGCGTGACTGTGGCTCAGTACCACTCCAGCTGGTTTTAATAGAGACCTGGATTTAATTGCCTATTTCCTGGTGTGTGAGTGGGTCTCGGTAGCACTCAAGCTGGTATTTATCGAGGTGTGGATTGTTATTTCTATTTCCTGGTGTGTGAGTGGGACTCAGTACCACTCCAGCTGGTATTCATAGAGGTCTGGTTTGAATTGACCCTTTCCTGGTGTGTGAGTGGGATTCAGGTCCACTCCAGCTGGTAATAATCGAGGTCTGGATTGAATTAGCTCTTTCCTGGTGTATGAGTGGGTTTCTGTACCACTCCAACTGGTATTAATAGAGGTCTGGATTGAATGGGCTCTTTCCTGGTGTGTGAGAGGGGCTCAGTACGCGCCAGCTGGTATTAATAGAGGTCTGGATTGAATTGTCTCCTTCCTGGTCAGTGAATGGGGCTCAGTACCACTCCAGCTGGTATTCATAGAGGTCTGGATTGAATTGGCTTCTTCCTGGTGAGTGAGTGGGGCTCAGTCCCACTCCAGCTGGTATTAAGAGGTCTGGATTAAATGGGCTCTTTCCTGGTGTGTGAGAGGGGCTCAGTACGCGCCAGCTGGTATTAATTGAGGTCTGGATTGAATTGGCTCTTTCCTGGTGTGTGAGTGGGACTCAGTACCACTCCAGCTGGTAATAATAGAGGCCTATATTGAATAGGCTCTTTCCCGGTGTGTGAGTGGGGCTCAGTACCACTCCAGCTGGTATTCATAGAGGTCTGGTTTGAATTGACCCTTTCCTGGTGTGTGAGTGGGATTCAGGTCCACTCCAGCTGGTAATAATCGAGGTCTGGATTGAATGGGCTCTTTCCTGGTGTGTGAGAGGGGCTCAGTACGCGCCAGCTGGTATTAATAGAGGTCTGGATTGAATTGTCTCCTTCCTGGTCAGTGAATGGGGCTCAGTACCACTCCAGCTGGTATTCATAGAGGTCTGGATTGAATTGGCTTCTTCCTGGTGAGTGAGTGGGGCTCAGTCCCACTCCAGCTGGTATTAAGAGGTCTGGATTAAATGGGCTCTTTCCTGGTGTGTGAGAGGGGCTCAGTACGCGCCAGCTGGTATTAATTGAGGTCTGGATTGAATTGGCTCTTTCCTGGTGTGTGAGTGGGACTCAGTACCACTCCAGCTGGTAATAATAGAGGCCTATATTGAATAGGCACTTTCCCGGTGTGTGAGTGGGGCTCAGTACCACTCCAGCTGGTATTCATAGAGGTCTGGTTTGAATTGACCCTTTCCTGGTGTGTGAGTGGGATTCAGGTCCACTCCAGCTGGTAATAATCGAGGTCTGGATTGAATTAGCTCTTTCCTGGTGTATGAGTGGGATTCTGTACCACTCCAACTGGTATTAATAGAGGTCTGGATTGAATTGTCTCCTTCCTGGTCAGTGAATGGGGCTCAGTACCACTCCAGCTGGTATTAATAGAGGTCTGGATTTAATTGGCTCCTTCCTTTTGAGTGAGTGGGGCTCAGTACCACTCCAGCTGGTATTAAGAGGTCTGGATTGAATGGGCTCTTTCCTGGTGTGTGAGAGGGGCTCAGTACGCGCCAGCTGGTATTAATAGAGGTCTGGATTGAATTGTCTCCTTCCTGGTCAGTGAATGGGGCTCAGTACCACTCCAGCTGGTATTAATAGAGGTCTGGATTGAATTGGCTTCTTCCTGGTGAGTGAGTGGGGCTCAGTCCCACTCCAGCTGGTATTAAGAGGTCTGGATTGAATGGGCTCTTTCCTGGTGTGTGAGAGGGGCTCAGTACGCGCCAGCTGGTATTAATTGAGGTCTGGATTGAATTGGCTCTTTCCTGGTGTGTGAGTGGGACTCAGTACCACTCCAGCTGGTATTAATAGACATCTGGATTGAATTGCCTCTTTCTTGCTGTGTGAGTGGGACTCAGTACCATTCCAGCTGGTATTCATAGAGGTCTGGATTGATTTGGCTCTTTCCTGGTGTTTGAGTGGGACTCAGTGCCACTCCAGCTGGGATTATTAGAGGTCTGGATTTAATTGGCTCCTTCCTGGTGAGTGAGTGGGGCTCAGTGCCACTCCAGCTGGTATTCATAGAGGTCTGGATTGAATTGGCTCCTTCCTGGTGAGTGAGTGGGGCTCAGTACCACGCCAGCTGGTATTAATAGAGGTCTGGATTGAATTGGCTCCTTCCTGGTGAGTGAGTGGGGCTCAGTACCACTCCAGCTTGTACTAATAGAGGTCTGGATTGAATTGACACTTTACTGGTGAGTGAGTGGGGCTCAGTACCACTCCAGCTGGTACTAATAGAGGTCTGGATTGAATTGGCTCCTCCCTGGTGAGTGAGTGGGGCTCAGTCCCACTCCAGCTGGTATTAAGAGGTCTGGATTGAATTGACACATTACTTGTGAGTGAGTGGGGCTCAGTACGCGCCAGCTGGTATTAATAGAGGTCTGGATTGAATTGACTCTTTTCTGGTGTGTGATTCGGACTCAGTACCACTCCAGTTGGTATTAATAGAGGTCTGGATTGAATTGGCTCTTTCCTGTTTAGGTGTGGGACTCAGTTCCACTCCAGCTGGTATTAATAAAGGTCTGGATTGAATTGACTGTTTGCTCGTGTGTGTGTGGGACTCAGTTCCTCTCCAGCTGGTATTCATAGAGGTCTGGAATGATTTGGCTTTTTCCTGGTGTTTGAGTGGGCCTCAGTGCCACTCCAGCTGGGATTAATAGAGGTCTGGATTGAATTGGCTCCTTCCTGGTGAGTGAGTGGGGCTCAGTGACACTCCAGCTGGTATTAATAGAGGTCTGGATTGAACTGACCCTTACCTGTTATGTGTGTGGGACTCAGTTCCACTCCAGCTGGTATTAATAGAGGGCTGGTTTGAATTGACCCTTTCCAGGTGTGTGAGTGGGACTCAGGTCCACTCCAGCTGGTATTAATAGAGGCCTGGATTGACTTGGCTCTTTCCTGGTGCGTGACTGGGGCTCAGTACCACTCCAGCTGGTTTTAATAGAGACCTGGATTTAATTGCCTATTTCCTGGTGTGTGACTGGGTCTCGGTAGCACTCCAGCTGGTATTTATCGAGGTGTGGATTGATATTTCTCTTTCCTGGTGTGTGAGTGGGACTCAGTTCCACTCCAGCTGGTATTCATAGAGGTCTGGATTGATTTGGCTTTTTCCTGGTGTTTGAGTGGGACTCAGTGCCACTCCAGCTGGGATTAATAGAGGTCTGGATTGAATTGGCTCCTTCCTGGTGAGTGAGTGGGGCTCAGTGACACTCCAGCTGGTATTAATAGAGGTCTGGATTGAATTGGCTCCTTCCTGGTGAGTGAGTGGGGCTCAGTACCACTCCAGCTGGTATTCATAGAGGTCTGGATTGATTTGGCTCTTTCCTGGTGAGTGAGTGGGGCTCAGTGCCACTCCAGCTGGTATTAATAGAGGTCTGGATTGAATTGGCTCCTTCCTGGTCAGTGAATGGGGCTCAGTACCACTCCAGCTGGTATTAATAGAGGTCTGGATTGAATTGGCTCCTTCCTTTTGAGTTAGTGGTGCTCAGTACCACTCCAGCTGGTATTAATAGAGGTCTGGATTGAATTGGCTTCTTCCTGGTGAGTGAGTGGGGCTCAGTCCCACCCCAGCTGGTATTAAGAGGTCTGGATTGAATTGGATCTTTCCTGGTGTGTGAGTGGGGCTCAGTATGCGCCAGCTGGTATTAATAGAGGTCTGGATTGTATTGGCTCTTTCCTGGTGTGTGAGTCGGACTCAGTACCACTTCAGCTGGTTTTAATAGAGGTCTGGATTGAATTGGCTCCTCCCTGGTGAGTGAGTGGGGCTCAATCACACTCCAGCTGGTATTAAGAGGTCTGGATTGAATTGGCTCTTTCCTGGTGTGTGAGTTTGGCTCAGTACGCGTCAGCTTGTATTAATAGAGGTCTGGATTGAATTGGCTCTTTCCAGGTGTGTGCGTCGGACTCAGTACCACTCCAGCTGGTATTAATTGAGGTCTGGATTTTATTGTCTCTTTCCTGGTAATTGTTTGGGGCTCAGTACCACTCCAGTTGGTTTTAATTGAGGTCTGGATTTAATTGTCTCTTTCCTGGTGTGTGAGTGGGACTCAATACTACTCCAGCTGGTATTAATAGATGTCTGGATTGAATTGGCTCTTTACTGAGTGTGAGTGGCACTCAATACCACTCCTGCTGGTATTGATAGAAGCCTGGATTGAATTGGCTCTCTCCTTGTGTGTGAGTGGGACTCAGTACCACTCCAGCTGGTAATAATAGAGGCCTATATTGAATAGGCTCTTTCCTGGTGTGTGAGTGGGGCTCAGTACCACTCCAGCTGGTAAGTAGAGGTCCGGATTGAATTAGCTCTTCCCTGGTGTGTGAGTGGGACTCAGTACCACTCCAGCTGTTATTAATAGATGTCTGGATTGAATTGGCTCTTTCCTGGTTTGGGTCTGGGACTCAGTTCCACTCCAGCTGGTATTAATATAGGTCTGTATTGAATTGACTCTTTCCTGGTGTGTGTGTGGGACTCAGTTCCACTCCAGCTGGTATTAATAGAGGTCTGGATTGAATTGACTCTTTCCTGGTGTGTGTTTGGGACTCAGTTCCACTCCAGCTGGTATTAATGGAGGCCTGGTTTGAATTGACTCCTTCCTGGTGTGTGTGTGGGATTCAGGTCCACTCCAGCTGGTATTAATAGAGGTCTGGATTGAATTCGCTCTTTCCTGGTGTGTGAGTGGGAATCAGTACCACTCCAGCTGGTATTAATAGAGGCGTGAATTGAATTGGCTCTGTCCTGGTGTGTGAGTTGGTCTCAGTACCACTCCAGCTGGTATTAATCGAGGCCTGGATTGAAGTGACTCTTTTCTGGTGTGTGTGTGGGACTCAGGTCCACTCCAGCTGGCATGAATAGAGGCCTGGATTGACTTGGCTCTTTCCTGGTGCGTGACTGGGGATCAGTACCATTCCAGCTGATATTAATAGAGACCTGGATTTAATTGCCTCTTTCCTGGTGTGTGAGTGGGTCTCGGTAGCACTCCAGCTGGTATTTATCGAGGTGTGGATTGATATTTCCCTTTCCTGGTGTGTGAGTGGGACTCAGTTCCACTCCAGCTGGTATTAATAGAGGCCTGGTTTGAATTGACCTTTTCCTGGTGTGTGAGTGGGATTCAGGTCCACTCCAGCTGGTAATAATCGAGGTCTGGATTGAATTAGCTCTTTCCTGGTGTATGAGTGGGATTCAGTACCACTCCAGCTGGTATTAATAAAGGCGTGGATTGAATTGGCTCTGTCCTGGTGTGTGAGTTGGTCTCAGTACCACTCCAGCTGGTATTAATAGAGACCGAGATTGAATTGGCTCTTTCCTGGTGTGTGAGCGGGACTCAGTACCTCTCCAGCTGGTATTACTAGAGGCCTGGATTGAATTGACACTTTTCTGGTATGTGTGGGGGACTCATTACCACTCCAGCTGGTATGAATAGAGGCCTGGATTGACTTGGCTCTTTCCTGGTGCGTGACTGGGGCTCAGTACCATTCCAGCTGGTATTAGTAGAGACCTGGATTTAATTGCCCCTTTCCTGGTGTCTGAGTGGGTCGCAGTCACACTCCAGCTGGTATTTATCGAGGTGTGGATTGATATTTCTCTTTCCTGGTGTGTGAGTGGGACTCAGTTCCACTCCAGCTGGGATTCATAGAGGTCTGGATTGATTTGGCTTTTTCCTGGTGTTTGAGTGGGACTCAGGTCCACTCCAGCTGGTATTAATAGAGGTCTGGATTGAATTGAGTATTTCCTGGTGTGTGAGTGGGATTCAGTACCACTCCAGCTGGTATTAATAGAGGCGTGGATTGAATTGACTCTGTTTTGGTGTGTGAGTTGGTCTCAGCACCACTCCAGCTGGTCTTAATAGAGGGCTGGTTTGAATTGAACCTTTCCTGGAGTGTGAGTGGGACTCAGGTCCACTCCAGCTGGTATTAATAGAGGTCTGGATTGAATTGAGTATTTCCTGGTGTGTGAGTGGGATTCAGTTCCACTCCAGCTGGTATTAATAGAGGCCTGGATTGAATTGACTCTTTTCTGGTGTGTGTGTGGGACTCAGTTCCACTCCAGCTGGTATGAATAGAGGCCTGGATTGACTTGGCTCTTTCCTGGTGCGTGACTGTGGCTCAGTACCACTCCAGCTGGTTTTAATAGAGACCTGGATTTAATTGCCTATTTCCTGGTGTGTGAGTGGGTCTCGGTAGCACTCAAGCTGGTATTTATCGAGGTGTGGATTGTTATTTCTCTTTCCTGGTGTGTGAGTGGGACTCAGTACCACTCCAGCTGGTATTCATAGAGGTCTGGTTTGAATTGACCCTTTCCTGGTGTGTGAGTGGGATTCAGGTCCACTCCAGCTGGTAATAATCGAGGTCTGGATTGAATTAGCTCTTTCCTGGTGTATGAGTGGGATTCTGTACCACTCCAGCTGGTATTAATAAAGGCCTGGATTGAATTGACACTTTTCTGGTATGTGTGGGGGACTCATTACCACTCCAGCTGGTATGAATAGAGGCCTGGATTGACTTGGCTCTTTCCTGGTGCGTGACTGGGGCTCAGTACCATTCCAGCTGGTATTAGTAGAGACCTGGATTTAATTGCCCCTTTCCTGGTGTGTGAGTGGGTCGCAGTCGCACTCCAGCTGGTATTTATCGAGGTGTGGATTGATATTTCTCTTTCCTGGTGTGTGAGTGGGACTCAGTTCCACTCCAGCTGGTATTCATAGAGGTCTGGATTGATTTGGCTTTTTCCTGGTGTTTGAGTGGGACTCAGGTCCACTCCAGCTGGTATTAATAGAGGTCTGGATTGAATTGAGTATTTCCTGGTGTGTGAGTGGGATTCAGTACCACTCCAGCTGGTATTAATAGATGCGTGGATTGAATTGACTCTGTCCTGGTGTGTGAGTTGGTCTCAGCACCACTCCAGCTGGTATGAATAGAGGTCTGGATTGACTTGGCTCTTTCCTGGTGCGTGACTGTGGCTCAGTACCACTCCAGCTGGTTTTAATAGAGACCTGGATTTAATTGCCTATTTCCTGGTGTGTGAGTGGGTCTCGGTAGCACTCAAGCTGGTATTTATCGAGGTGTGGATTGTTATTTCTCTTTCCTGGTGTGTGAGTGGGACTCAGTACCACTCCAGCTGGTATTCATAGAGGTCTGGATTGATTTGGCTCTTTCCTGGTGAGTGAGTGGGGCTCAGTGCCACTCCAACTGGTATTAATAGAGGTCTGGATTGATTTGTCTCCTTCCTGGTCAGTGAATGGGGCTCCGTACCACTCCAGCTGGTATTAATAGAGGTCTGGATTGAATTGGCTCCTTCCTTTTGAGTGAGTGGGGCTCAGTACCACTCCAGCTGGTATTAATAGAGGTCTGGATTGAATTGGCTTCTTCCTGGTGAGTGAGTGGGGCTCAGTCCCACTCCAGCTGGTATTAAGAGGTCTGGATTGAATGGGCTCTTTCCTGGTGTGTGAGAGGGGCTCAGTACGCGCCAGCTGGTATTAATAGAGGTCTGGATTGAATTGGCTCTTTCCTGGTGTGTGAGTGGGACTCAGTACCACTCCAGCTGGTATTAATAGACATCTGGATTGAATTGCCTCTTTCTGGCTGTGTGAGTGGGACTCAGTACCACTCCAGCTGGTATTCATAGAGGTCTGGATTGATTTGGCTCTTTCCTGGTGTTTGAGTGGGACTCAGTGCCACTCCAGCTGGGATTATTAGAGGTCTGGATTTAATTGGCTCCTTCCTGGTGAGTGAGTGGGGCTCAGTGCCACTCCAGCTGGTATTCATAGAGGTCTGGATTGAATTGGCTCCTTCCTGGTGAGTGAGTGGGGCTCAGTACCACGCCAGCTGGTATTAATAGAGGTCTGGATTGAATTGGCTCCTTCCTGGTGAGTGAGTGGGGCTCAGTACCACTCCAGCTTGTACTAATAGAGGTCTGGATTGAATTGACACTTTACTGGTGAGTGAGTGGGGCTCAGTACCACTCCAGCTGGTATTAATAGAGGTCTGGATTGAATTGGCTCCTCCCTGGTGAGTGAGTGGGGCTCAGTCCCACTCCAGCTGGTATTAAGAGGTCTGGATTGAATTGACACATTACTGGTGAGTGAGTGGGGCTCAGTACGCGCCAGCTGGTATTAATAGAGGTCTGGATTGAATTGACTATTTCCTGGTGTGTGATACGGACTCAGTACCACTCCAGTTGGTATTAATAGAGGTCTGGATTGAATTGGCTCTTTCCTGTTTGGGTGTGGGACTCAGTTCCACTCCAGCTGGTATTAATATAGGTCTGGATTGAATTGACTGTTTGCTCGTGTGTGTGTGGGACTCAGTACCACTCCAGCTGGTATTAATAGAGGTCTGGATTGAATTGGCTTCTTCCTGGTGAGTGAGTGGGGCTCAGTCCCACTCCAGCTGGTATTAAGAGGTCTGGATTGAATGGGCTCTTTCCTGGTGTGTGAGAGGGGCTCAGTACGCGCCAGCTGGTATTAATAGAGGTCTGGATTGAATTGGCTCTTTCCTGGTGTGTGAGTGGGACTCAGTACCACTCCAGCTGGTATTAATAGACATCTGGATTGAATTGCCTCTTTCTTGCTGTGTGAGTGGGACTCAGTACCACTCCAGCTGGTATTCACAGAGGTCTGGATTGATTTGGCTCTTTCCTGGTGTTTGAGTGGGACTCAGTGCCACTCCAGCTGGGATTATTAGAGGTCTGGATTTAATTGGCTCCTTCCTGGTGAGTGAGTGGGGCTCAGTACCACGCCAGCTGGTATTAATAGAGGTCTGGATTGAATTGGCTCCTTCCTGGAGAGTGAGTGGGGCTCAGTACCACTCCAGCTTGTACTAATAGAGGTCTGGATTGAATTGACACTTTACTGGTGAGTGAATGGGGCTCAGTACCACTCCAGCTGGTATTAATAGAGGTCTGGATTGAATTGGCTCCTCCCTGGTGAGTGAGTGGGGCTCAGTCCCACTCCAGCTGGTATTAAGAGGTCTGGATTGAATTGACACATTACTGGTGAGTGAGTGGGGCTCAGTACGCGCCAGCTGGTATTAATAGAGGTCTGGATTGAATTGACTATTTCCTGGTGTGTGATGCGGACTCAGTACCACTCCAGCTGGTATTAATAGAGGTCTGGATTGTACTGACTCTTTCCTGGTATGTGTGTGGGACTCAGTTCCACTCCAGCTGGTATTAATAGAGGGCTGGTTTGAATTGACCCTTTCCTGGTGTGTGAGTGGGACTCAGGTCCACTCCAGCTGGTATTAATAGAGGCCTGGATTGACTTGGCTCTTTCCTGGTGCGTGACTGGGGCTCAGTACCACTCCAGCTGGTTTTAATAGAGACCTGGATTTAATTGCCTATTTCCTGGTGTGTGAGTGGGTCTCGGTAGCACTCCAGCTGGTATTTATCGAGGTGTGGATTGATATTTCTCTTTCCTGGTGTGTGAGTGGGACTCAGTTCCACTCCAGCTGGTATTCATAGAGGTCTGGATTGATTTGGCTTTTTCCTGGTGTTTGAGTGGGACTCAGTGCCACTCCAGCTGGGATTAATAGAGGTCTGGATTGAATTGGCTCCTTCCTGGTGAGTGAGTGGGGCTCAGTGACACTCCAGCTGGTATTAATAGAGGTCTGGATTGAATTGGCTCCTTCCTGGTGAGTGAGTGGAACTCAGTACCACTTCAGCTGGTTTTAATAGAGGTCTGGATTGAATTGGCTCCTCCCTGGTGAGTGAGTGGGTCTCAGTCACACTCCAGCTGGTATTAAGAGGTCTGGATTGAATTGGCTCTTTCCTGGTGTGTGAGTTTGGCTCAGTACGCGTCAGCTGGTATTAATAGAGGTCTGGATTGAATTGGCTCTTTCCAGGTGTGTGCGTCGGACTCAGTACCACTCCAGCTGGTATTAATTGAGGTCTGGATTTTATTGTCTCTTTCCTGTTAATTGTTTGGGGCTCAGTACCACTCCAGTTGGTTTTAATTGAGGTCTGGATTTAATTGTCTCTTTCCTGGTGTGTGAGTGGGACTCAGTACTACTCCAGCTGGTATTAATAGATGTCTGGATTGAATTGGCTCTTTACTGAGAGTGAGTGGCACTCAAAACCACTCCTGCTGGTATTGATAGAAGCCTGGATTGAATTGGCTCTCTCCTTGTGTGTGAGTGGGACTCAGTACCACTCCAGCTGGTAATAATAGAGGCCTATATTGAATAGGCTCTTTCCTGGTGTGTGAGTGGGGCTCAGTACCACTCCAGCTGGTAATTAGAGGTCCGGATTGAATTAGCTCTTCCCTGGTGTGTGAGTGGGACTCAGTACCACTCCAGCTGTTATTTATAGATGTCTGGATTGAATTGGCTCTTTCCAGGTTTGGGTCTGGGACTCAGTTCCACTCCAGCTGGTATTAATATCGGTCTGTATTGAATTGACTCTTTCCTGTTGTGTGTGTGGGACTCAGTTCCACTCCAGCTGGCATTAATGGAGGCCTGGTTTGAATTGACTCCTTCCTGGTGTGTGTGTGGGATTCAGGTCCACTCCAGCTGGTATTAATAGAGGTCTGGATTGAATTGACTCTTTCCTGGTGTGTGTTTGGGACTCAGTTCCACTCCAGCTGGTATTAATGGAGGCCTGGTTTGAATTGACTCCTTCCTGGTGTGTGTGTGGGATTCAGGTCCACTCCAGCTGGTATTAATAGAGGCGTGAATTGAATTGGCTCTGTCCTGGTGTGTGAGTTGGTCTCAGTACCACTCCAGCTGGTATTAATAGAGGCCTGGATTGAATTGACTCTTTTCTGTTGTGTGTGTGGGACTCAGGTCCACTCCAGCTGGCATGAATAGAGGCCTGGATTGACTTGGCTCTTTCCTGGTGCGTGACTGGGGATCAGTACCATTCCAGCTGATATTAATAGAGACCTGGATTTAATTGCCTCTTTCCTGGTGTGTGAGTGGGTCTCGGTAGCACTCCAGCTGGTATTTATCGAGGTGTGGATTGATATTTCCCTTTCCTGGTGTGTGAGTCGGACTCAGTTCCACTCCAGCTGGTATTAATAGAGGCCTGGTTTGAATTGACCCTTTCCTGGTGTGTGAGTGGGATTCAGGTCCACTCCAGCTGGTAATAATCGAGGTCTGGATTGAATTAGCTCTTTCCTGGTGTATGAGTGGGATTCAGTACCACTCCAGCTGGTATTAATAAAGGCGTGGATTGAATTGGCTCTGTCCTGGTGTGTGAGTTGGTCTCAGTACCACTCCAGCTGGTATTAATAGAGACCAAGATTGAATTGGCTCTTTCCTGGTGTGTGAGCGGGACTCAGTACCTCTCCAGCTGGTATTAATAGAGGCCTGGATTGAATTGACACTTTTCTGGTATGTGTGGGGGTCTCATTACCACTCCAGCTGGTATGAAAAGAGGCCTGGATTGACTTGGCTCTTTCCTGGTGCGTGACTGGGGCTCAGTACCATTCCAGCTGGTATTAGTAGAGACCTGGATTTAATTGCCCCTTTCCTGGTGTCTGAGTGGGTCGCAGTCGCACTCCAGCTGGTATTTATCGAGGTGTGGATTGATATTTCTCTTTCCTGGTGTGTGAGTGGGACTCAGTTCCACTCCAGCTGGTATTCATAGCGGTCTGGATTGATTTGGCTTTTTCCTGGTGTTTGAGTGGGACTCAGGTCCACTCCAGCTGGTATTAATAGAGGTCTGGATTGAATTGAGTATTTCCTGGTGTGTGAGTGGGATTCAGTACCACTCCAGCTGGTATTAATAGAGGCGTGGATTGAATTGACTCTGTCCTGGTGTGTGAGTTGGTCTCAGCACCACTCCAGCTGGTCTTAATAGAGGGCTGGTTTGAATTGACCCTTTCCTGGTGTGTGAGTGGGACTCAGGTCCACTCCAGCTGGTATTAATAGAGGTCTGGATTGAATTGAGTATTTCCTGGTGTGTGAGTGGGATTCAGTTCCACTCCAGCTGGTATTAATAGAGGCCTGGATTGAATTGACTCTTTTCTGGTGTGTGTGTGGGACTCAGTTCCACTCCAGCTGGTATGAATAGAGGCCTGGATTGACTTGGCTCTTTCCTGGTGCGTGACTGTGGCTCAGTACAACTCCAGCTGGTTTTAATAGAGACCTGGATTTAATTGCCTATTTCCTGGTGTGTGAGTGGGTCTCGGTAGCACTCAAGCTGGTATTTATCGAGGTGTGGATTGTTATTTCTCTTTCCTGGTGTGTGAGTGGGACTCAGTACCACTCCAGCTGGTATTCATAGAGGTCTGGATTGATTTGGCTTTTTCCTGGTGAGTGAGTGGGGCTCAGTGCCACTCCAACTGGTATTAATAGAGGTCTGGATTGAATTGTCTCCTTCCTGGTCAGTGAATGGGGCTCCGTACCACTCCAGCTGGTATTAATAGAGGTCTGGATTGAATTGGCTCCTTCCTTTTGAGTGAGTGGGGCTCAGTACCACTCCAGCTGGTATTAATAGAGGTCTGGATTGAATTGGCTTCTCCCTGGTGAGTGAGTGGGGCTCAGTACCACTCCAGCTGGTATTAATAGAGGTCTGGATTGAATTGGCTTCTCCCTGGTGAGTGAGTGGGGCTCAGTCCCACTCCAGCTGGTATTAAGAGGTCTGGATTGAATGGGCTCTTTCCTGGTGTGTGAGAGGGGCTCAGTACGCGCCAGCTGGTATTAATAGAGGTCTGGATTGAATTGGCTCTTTCCTGGTGTGTGAGTGGGACTCAGTACCACTCCAGCTGGTATTGATAGACATCTGGATTGAATTGCCTCTTTCTTGCTGTGTGAGTGGGACTCAGTACCACTCCAGCTGGTATTCATAGAGGTCTGGATTGATTTGGCTCTTTCCTGGTGTTTGAGTGGGACTCAGTGCCACTCCAGCTGGGATTATTAGAGGTCTGGATTTAATTGGCTCCTACCTGGTGAGTGAGTGGGGCTCAGTGCCACTCCAGCTGGTATTCATAGAGGTCTGGATTGAATTGGCTCCTTCCTGGTGAGTGAGTGGGGCTCAGTACCACGCCAGCTGGTATTAATAGAGGTCTGGATTGAATTGGCTCCTTCCTGGTGAATGAGTAGGGCTCAGTACCACTCCAGCTTGTACTAATAGAGGTCTGGATTGAATTGACACTTTACTGGTGAGTGAGTGGGGCTCAGTACCACTCCAGCTGGTATTAATAGAGGTCTGGATTGAATTGGCTCCTCCCTGGTGAGTGAGTGGGGCTCAGTCCCACTCCAGCTGGTATTAAGAGGTCTGGATTGAATTGACACATTACTGGTGAGTGAGTTGGGCTCAGTACGCGCCAGCTGGTATTAATAGAGGTCTCGATTGAATTGACTATTTCCTGGTGTGTGATTCGGACTCAGTACCACTCCAGTTGGTATTAATAGAGGTCTGGATTGAATTCGCTCTTTCCTGTTTGGGTGTGGGACTCAGTTCCACTCCAGCTGGTATTAATATAGGTCTGGATTGAATTGACTGTTTGCTCGTGTGTGTGTGGGACTCAGTTCCTCTCCAGCTGGTATTAATAGAGGTCTGGATTGAACTGACTCTTTCCTGGTATGTGTGTGGGACTCAGTTCCACTCCAGCTGGTATTAATAGAGGGCTGGTTTGAATTGACCCTTTCCTGGTGTGTGAGTGGGACTCAGGTCCACTCCAGCTGGTATTAATAGAGGCCTGGATTGACTTGGCTCTTTCCTGGTGCGTGACTGGGGCTCAGTACCACTCCAGCTGGTTTTAATAGAGACCTGGATTTAATTGCCTATTTCCTGGTGTGTGAGTGGGTCTCGGTAGCACTCCAGCTGGTATTTATCGAGGTGTGGATTGAATTGGATCTTTCCAGGTGTGTGCGTCGGACTCAGTACCACTCCAGCTGGTATTAATTGAGGTCTGGATTTTATTGTCTCTTTCCTGGTAATTGTTTGGGCCTCAGTACACTCCAGTTGGTTTTAATTGAGGTCTGGATTTAATTGTCTCTTTCCTGGTGTGTGAGTGGGACTCAGTACTACTCCAGCTGGTATTAATAGATGTCTGGATTGAATTGGCTCTTTACTGAGTGTGAGTGGCACTCAATACCACTCCTGCTGGTATTGATAGAAGCCTGGATTGAATTGGCTCTCTCCTTGTGTGTGAGTGGGACTCAGTCCCACTCCAGCTGGTAATAATAGAGGCCTATATTGAATAGGCTCTTTCCTGGTGTGTGAGTGGGGCTCAGTACCACTCCAGCTGGTAAGTAGAGGTCCGGATTGAATTAGCTCTTCCCTGGTGCGTGAGTGGGACTCAGTACCACTCCAGCTGTTATTAATAGATGTCTGGATTGAATTGGCTCTTTCCTGGTTTGGGTCTGGGACTCAGTTCCACTCCAGCTGGTATTAATATAGGTCTGTATTGAATTGACTCTTTCCTGGTGTGTGTGTGGGACTCAGTTCCACTCCAGCTGGTATTAATAGAGTTCTGGATTGAATTGACTCCTTCCTGGTGTGTGTGTGGGATTCAGGTCCACTCCAGCTGGTATTAATAGAGGTCTGGATTGAATTCGCTCTTTCCTGGTGTGTGAGTGGGATTCAGTACCACTCCAGCTGGTATTAATAGAGGCGTGAATTGAATTGGCTCTGTCCTGGTGTGTGAGTTGGTCTCAGTACCACTCCAGCTGGTATTAATAGAGGCCTGGATTGAATTGACTCTTTTCTTGTGTGTGTGTGGGACTCAGGTCCACTCCAGCTGGCATGAATAGAGGCCTGGATTGACTTGGCTCTTTCCTGGTGCGTGACTGGGGATCAGTACCATTCCAGCTGCTATTAATAGACACCTGGATTTAATTGCCTCTTTCCTGGTGTGTGAGTGGGTCTCGGTAGCACTCCAGCTGGTATTTATCGAGGTGTGGATTGATATTTCCCTTTCCTGGTGTGTGAGTGGGACTCAGTTCCACTCCAGCTGGTATTAATAGAGGCCTGGTTTGAATTGACCCTTTCCTGGTGTGTGAGTGGGATTCAGTACCACTCCAGCTGGTATTAATAAAGGCGTGGATTGAATTGACTCTGTCCTGGTGTGTGAGTTGGTCTCAGTACCACTCCAGCTGGTATTAATAGAGACCAAGATTGAATTGGCTCTTTCCTGGTGTGTGAGCGGGACTCAGCACCTCTCCAGCTGGTATTAATAGAGGCCTGGATTGAATTGACACTTTTCTGGTATGTTTGGGGGACTCATTACCACTCCAGCTGGTATGAATAGAGGCCTGGATTGACTTGGCTCTTTCCTGGTGCGTGAATGGGGCTCAGTACCATTCCAGCTGGTATTAGTAGAGACCTGGATTTAATTGCCCCTTTCCTGGTGTGTGAATGGGTCGCAGTCGCACTCCAGCTGGTATTTATCGAGGTGGGGATTGATATTTCTCTTTCCTGGTGTGTGAGTGGGACTCAGTTCCACTCCAGCTGGTATTCATAGAGGTCTGGATTGATTTGGCTTTTTCCTGGTGTTTGAGTGGGACTCAGTGCCACTCCAGCTGGGATTAATAGAGGTCTGGATTGAATTGGCTCCTTCCTGGTGAGTGAGTGGGGCTCAGTGCCACTCCAGCTGGTATTAATAGAGGTCTGGATTGAATTGGCTCCTTCCTGGTGAGTGAGTGTGGCTCAGCACCACTCCAGCTGGTATTAATAGAGGTCTGGATTGTATTGGCTCCTTCCTGGTGAGTGAGTGGGGCTCAGTACCACTCCAGCTTGTATTAATAGAGGTCTGGATTGAATCGACACTTTGCTGGTGAGTGATTGGGGCTCAGTACCACTCCAGCTGGTATTAATAGAGGTCTGGATTGAATTGGCTCCTCCCTGGTGAGTGAGTGGGTTTCAGTCCCACTCCAGCTGGTATTAAGAGGTCTGGATTGAATTGGATCTTTCCTGGTGTGCGTGTGGGGCTCAGTATGCGCCAGCTGGTATTAATAGAGGTCTGGATTGAATTGACTCTTTCCTGGTGTCTGATTCGGACTCAGTACCACTCCAGTTGGTATTAATCGATGTCTGGATTGCAGTGGCTCGTTCCTGGTTTGGGTGTGGGACTCAGTTCCACTCCAGCCTGTATTAATATAGGTCTGGATTGAATTGACTGTTTCCTGGTGTGTGTGTGGGACTCAGTACTACTCCAGCTGGTATTAATAGATGTCTGGATTGAATTGGCTCTTTACTGAGTGTGAGTGGCACTCAATACCACTCCTGCTGGTATTGATAGAAGCCTGGATTGAATTGGCTCTCTCCTTGTGTGTGAGTGGGACTCAGTCCCACTCCAGCTGGTAATAATAGAGGCCTATAATGAATAGGCTCTTTCCTGGTGTGTGAGTGGGGCTCAGTACCACTCCAGCTGGTAAGTAGAGGTCCGGATTGAATTAGCTCTTCCCTGGTGTGTGAGTGGGACTGAGTACCACTCCAGCTGTTATTAATAGATGTCTGGATTGAATTGGCTCTTTCCTGGTTTGGGTCTGGGACTCAGTTCCACTCCAGCTGGTATTAATATAGGTCTGTATTGAATTGACTCTTTCCTGGTGTGTGTGTGGGACTCAGTTCCACTCCAGCTGGTATTAATAGAGGTCTGGATTGAATTGACTCTTTCCTGGTGTGTGTTTGGGACTCAGTTCCACTCCAGCTGGTATTAATGGAGGCCTGGTTTGAATTGACTCCTTCCTGGTGTGTGTGTGGGATTCAGGTCCACTCCAGCTGGTATTAATAGAGGTCTGGATTGAATTCGCTCTTTCCTGGTGTGTGAGTGGGATTCAGTACCACTCCAGCTGGTATTAATAGAGGCGTGAATTGAATTGGCTCTGTCCTGGTGTGTGAGTTGGTCTCAGTACCACTCCAGCTGGTATTAATAGAGGCCTGGATTGAATTGACTCTTTTCTGGTGTGTGTGTGGGACTCAGGTCCACTCCAGCTGGCATGAATAGAGGCCTGGATTGACTTGGCTCTTTCCTGGTGCGTGACTGGGGATCAGTACCATTCCAGCTGCTATTAATAGACACCTGGATTTAATTGCCTCTTTCCTGGTGTGTGAGTGGGTCTCGGTAGCACTCCAGCTGGTATTTATCGAGGTGTGGATTGATATTTCCCTTTCCTGGTGTGTGAGTGGGACTCAGTTCCACTCCAGCTGGTATTAATAGAGGCCTGGTTTGAATTGACCCTTTCCTGGTGTGTGAGTGGGATTCAGTACCACTCCAGCTGGTATTAATAAAGGCGTGGATTGAATTGACTCTGTCCTGGTGTGTGAGTTGGTCTCAGTACCACTCCAGCTGGTATTAATAGAGACCAAGATTGAATTGGCTCTTTCCTGGTGTGTGAGCGGGACTCAGCACCTCTCCAGCTGGTATTAATAGAGGCCTGGATTGAATTGACACTTTTCTGGTATGTTTGGGGGACTCATTACCACTCCAGCTGGTATGAATAGAGGCCTGGAGTGACTTGGCTCTTTCCTGGTGCGTGAATGGGGCTCAGTACCATTCCAGCTGGTATTAGTAGAGACCTGGATTTAATTGCCCCTTTCCTGGTGTGTGAGTGGGTCGCAGTCGCACTCCAGCTGGTATTTATCGAGGTGGGGATTGATATTTCTCTTTCCTGGTGTGTGAGTGGGACTCAGTTCCACTCCAGCTGGTATTCATAGAGGTCTGGATTGATTTGGCTTTTTCCTGGTGTTTGAGTGGGACTCAGTGCCACTCCAGCTGGGATTAATAGAGGTCTGGATTGAATTGGCTCCTTCCTGGTGAGTGAGTGGGGCTCAGTGCCACTCCAGCTGGTATTAATAGAGGTCTGGATTGAATTGGCTCCTTCCTGGTGAGTGAGTGTGGCTCAGCACCACTCCAGCTGGTATTAATAGAGGTCTGGATTGTATTGGCTCCTTCCTGGTGAGTGAGTGGGGCTCAGTACCACTCCAGCTTGTATTAATAGAGGTCTGGATTGAATCGACACTTTGCTGGTGAGTGATTGGGGCTCAGTACCACTCCAGCTGGTATTAATAGAGGTCTGGATTGAATTGGCTCCTCCCTGGTGAGTGAGTGGGTTTCAGTCCCACTCCAGCTGGTATTAAGAGGTCTGGATTGAATTGGATCTTTCCTGGTGTGCGAGTGGGGCTCAGTATGCGCCAGCTGGTATTAATAGAGGTCTGGATTGAATTGACTCTTTCCTGGTGTCTGATTCGGACTCAGTACCACTCCAGTTGGTATTAATCGATGTCTGGATTGCAGTGGCTCGTTCCTGGTTTGGGTGTGGGACTCAGTTCCACTCCAGCCTGTATTAATATAGGTCTGGATTGAATTGACTGTTTCCTGGTGTGTGTGTGGGACTCAGTTCCTCTCCAGCTGGTATTCATAGAGGTCTGGATTGATTTGGCTTTTTCCTGGTGTTTGAGTGGGACTCAGTGCCACTCCAGCTGGGATTAATAGAGGTCTGGATTGAATTGGCTCCTTCCTGCTGAGTGAGTGGGGCTCAGTGCCACTCCAGCTGGTATGAATAGAGGTCTGGATTGAATTGGCTCCTTCCTGGTGAGTGAGTGGGGCTCAGTACCACTCCAGCTGTTATTAATAGAGGTCTGGATTGTATTGGCTCCTTCCTGGTGAGTGAGTGGGGCTCAGTACCACTCCAGCTTGTATTAATAGAGGTCTGGATTGAATTGACACTTTACTGGTGAGTGATTGGGGCTCAGTACCACTCCAGCTGGTATTAATAGAGGTCTGGATTGAATTGGCTCCTCCCTGGTGAGTGAGTGGGTCTCAGTCCCATTCCAGCTGGTATTAAGTGGTCTGGATTGAATTGGCTCTTTCCTGGTGTGCGAGTGGGGCTCAGTACGCGCCAGCTGGTATCAATAGAGGTCTGGATTGAATTGAATCTTTCCTGGTGTCTGATTCGGACTCAGTACCACTCCAGTTGATATTAATCGATGTCTGGATTGCATTGGCTCTTTCCTGGTTTGGGTGTGGGACTCAGTTCCACTCCAGCTGGTATTAATATAGGTCTGGATTGAATTGACTGTTTCCTGGTGTGTGTGTGGGACTCAGTTCCTCTCCAGCTGGTATTAATAGAGGTCTGCATTGAACTGACTCTTTCCTGGTATGTGTTTGGGACTCAGTTCCACTCCAGCTGGTATTAATAGAAGGCTGGTTTGAATTGACTCTTTCCTGGTGTGTGAGTGGAACTCAGGTCCACTCCAGCTGGTATTAATAGAGGTCTGGATTGAATTGAGTATTTCCTGGTGTGTGAGTGGGATTCAGTCCCACTCCAGCTGGTATTAATAGAGGTGTGGATTGAATTGACTCTGTCCTGGTGTGTGAGTTGGTCTCAGTACCACTCCAGCTGGTATTAATGGAGACCAAAATTGAATTGGCTCTTTTCTGGTGTGTGAGTGGGACTCAGTACCTCTCCAGCTGGCATTAATAGATGCCTGGATTGAATTGACTCTTTTCTGGTGTGTGTGAGGGACTCAGTTGCACTCCAGCTGGTATGAATAGAGGCCTGGATTGTTCTGGCTCTTTCCTGGTGCGTGACTGGGGCTCAGTACCACTCCAGCTGGTATTAATAGAGACCTGGATTTAATTGCCTATTTCCTGGTGTGTGAGTGGGTCTCGGTAGCACTCCAGCTGGTATTTAGCGAGGTGTGGATTGATATTTCTCTTTTCTGGTGTGTGAGTGTGACTCAGTACCACTCCAGCTGGTATTCATAGAGGTCTGGATTGATTTGGCTCTTTCCTGGCGTTTGAGTGGGACTCAGTGCAACTCCAGCTGGGATTAATAGAGGTCTGGATTGAATTGGCTCCTTCCATTTGAGTGAGTGGGACTCAGTGCCACTCCAGCTGGTATTAATAGAGGTCTGGATTGAATTGGCTCCTTCCTGGCGAGTGAGTGGGGCTCAGAACCACTAGAGCTGGTAGTAATAGAGGTCTGGAGTGAATTGGCTCCTTCCTGTTGAATGAGTGGGGCTCAGTACCACTCCAGCTGGTATTTATAGAGGTCTGTATTGAATTGGCTCCTTCCTGGCCAGTGAGTGGGGCTCAGTCTCACTCCAGCTGGTATTAAGACGACTGGATTGAATTGGCTCTTTCCTGGTGTGTCAGTGGGGCTCAGTACGTGCCAGCTGGTATTAATAGAGGTCTGGATTGAATTGGCTCTTTCCTGGTGTGTGAGTCGGACTCAGTACCACTCCAGCTGGTATTAATTGAGGTCTGGATTTTATTGTCTCTTTCCTGGTAATTGTTTGGGGCTCAGTACACTCCAGTTGGTTTTAATTGATGTCTGGATTTAATTGTCTCTTTCCTGGGGTGTGAGTGGGACTCAGTACTACTCCAGCTGGTATTAATAGAGGTCTGGATTGAATTGGCTCTTTACTGAGTGTGAGTGGCACTCAATACCACTCCTGCTGGTATTGATAGAAGCCTGGATTGAATTGGCTCTCTCCTTGTGTGTTTTGGGACTCAGTACCACTCCAGCTGGTATTAGTAGAGGCCTATATTGAATTGGCTCTTTCCTGGGGTTTGAGTGGGGCTCAGTACCACTCCAGCTGGTAATTAGAGGCCCGGATTGAATTAGCTCTTTCCTGGTGTGTGAGTCGGACTCAGTTCCACTCCAGCTGGTATTATTAGAGGTCTGGATTGAATTGGCTCTTGCCTGGTTTGGGTGTGGGACTCAGTTCCACTCCAGCGAGTATTAATATAGGTCTGTATTGAATTGAATCTTTGCTGGTGTGTGTGTGAGACTCAGTTCCACTCCAGCTGGTATTAATAGAGGTCTGGATTGAATTGACTCTTTCCTGGTGTGCGTTTGGGACTCAGTTCCACTCCAGCTGGTATTAATAGAGGTCTGGATTGAACTGACTCTTTCCTGGTGTGTGTGTGGGACTCAGTTCCACTCCAGCTGGTATGAATAGAGGCCTGGATTGACTTAGCTCTTTCCTGGTGCGTGACTGGGGCTCAGTACCATTCCAGCTGGTATTAATAGAGACCTGGATTTAATTGCCTCTTTCCTGGTGTGTGAGTGGGTCTCGGTAGCACTCCAGCGTGTATTTATCGAGGTGTGGATTGATATTTCTCTTTCCTGGTGTGTGAGTGGACTCAGTACCACTCCAGCTGGTATTATTAGACGTCTGGATTGAATTGCTTCTTTCTTGGTGTGTGAGTGGGACTCAGTACCCCTCCAGCTGGTTTTCATAGAGGTCTGGATTGATTTGGCTCTTTCCTGGTGTTTGAGTGGGACTCAGTGCCACTCCAGCTGGGATTAATAGAGGTCTGGATTGAATTGGCTCCTTCCTGGTGATTGAGTGGGGCTCAGTACCACTCCAGCTGGTATTAATAGAGGTCTGGATTGAATTGGCTCCTTCCTGGTGAGTGAGTGGGGCTCAGTACCAGTCCAGATTGTATTAATAATGGTCTGGTTTGAATTGGAACCATCCTGGTGAGTGAGTTGGGCTCAGTACCTCTCCAGCTGGTGTTAATAAGAGGTCTGGATTGAATTGGTTCCTCCCTGGTGAGTGAGTGGGGGTCAGTCCTACTCCAGCTGGCATTAAGAGGTCTGGATTGAATTGGCTCTTTCCTGGTGTGTGAGTGGGGCTCAGTACGCGCCAGCTGGTATTAATAGAGGTCTGGATTGAATTGACTCTTTCCTGGTGTGTGAGTCGAACTCAGTACCACTCCAGTTGGTATTAATATAGGTCTGGATTTAATTGACTGTTTCCTGGTGTGTGTGTGGGACTCAGTTCCACTCCAGCTGGTATTAATAGAGGTCTGGATTGAACCGACACTTTCCTGGTGTGTGAGTGGGACTCAGGTCCACTCCAGCTGGTATTAATGGAGGTCTGGATTGAATTGAGTATTTCCAGGTGTGTGAGTGGGATTCAGTACCACTCCAGCTGGTATTAATAGAGGCCTGGATTGAATTGACTCTGTCCTGGTGTGTGAGTGGGACTCAGTACCTCTCCAGCTGGTATTAATAGAGGCCTGGATTGAATTGACTCTTTTCTGGTGTGTGTGTGGGACTCAGTTCCACTCCAGCTGGTATGAATAGAGGCCTGGATTGACTTGGCTCTTTCCTGGTGCGTGATTGGGGCTCAGTACCACTCCAGCTGGTATTAGTAGAGAACTGGATTTAATTGCCTATTTCCTGGTGTGTGAGTGGGTCTCGGTAGCACTCCAGCTGGTATTCATAGAGGTCTGGATTGATTTGGCTCTTTCCTGGTGTTTGAGTGGGACTCAGTGTCACTCCAGCTGGGATTAATAGAGGTCTGGATTGAATTGGCTCCTTCCTGGTGAGTGACTGGGGCTCAGTGCCACTCCAGCTGGTATTAATAGAGGTCTGGATTGAATTGGCTCCTTCCTGGTGAGTGAGTGGGGCTCAGTACCACTCCAGCTGGTATTAATAGAGGTCTGGATTGAATTGGCTCTTTCCTGTTGAGTGAGTGGGGCTCCGTGCCACTCCAGCTGGTATTAATAGAGGTCTGGATTGAATTGGCTCCTTCCTGGTGAGTGAGTGGGGCTCAGTCCCACTCCAGCTGGTATTAAGATGTCTGGATTGAATTGGCTCTTTCCTGGTGTGTGAGTGGGGCTCAGTACGCGCTAGCTGGTATTAATAGAGGTCTGGATTGATTTGGCTATTTCCTGGTGTGTGACTTGGACTCAGTACCACTTCAGCTGGTTTTAATAGAGATCTGGATTGAATGGGCTCCTCCCTGGTGAGGTGGTGGAGCTCAGTCCCACTCCAGCTGGTATTAAGAGGTCTGGATTGAATTGGCTCTTTCCTGGTGTGTGAGTGGGGCTCAGTACGCGTCAGCTGGTATTAATAGAGGTCTGGATTGAATTGGCTCTTGCCTGGTGTGTGAGTGGGGCTCAGTACGCGTCAGCTGGTATTAATAGAGGTCTGGATTGAATTGGCTCTTTACTGAGTGTGAGTGGCACTCAATACCACTCCTGCTGTTATTGATGGAAGCCTGGATTGAATTGGCTCTCTCCTTGTGTTTGAATGGTTCTCAGTACCACTCCAGCTGGTATTAATAGAGGTCTGGATTGAATTGGCTCTTTCCTGGTTTGGGTGTGGGACTCAGTTCCAATCCAGCTGGTATTAATATAGGTCTGTATTGAATTGTCTCTTTCCTGGTGTATGAGTGGGACTCAGTCCCACTCCAGCTGGTATTATGTGGTCTGGATTGAATTGCCTCTTTCCTGGTGTGTAAGTGGGACTCAGTAGGCGCCAGCTGGTATTAATGGAGGCCTGGATTGAATTGGCTCTTTGCAGGTGTGTGAGTGGGGCTCAGTACCACACCGGCTGGTGTTAATGAAGGCCTGGATTGAATTAGCTCTTTCCTGGTGTATGAGTGGGATTCTGTACCACTCCAGCTGGTATTAATAAATGCCTGGATTGAATTGACACTTTTCTGGTATGTGTGGGGGACTCATTACCACTCCAGCTGGTATGAATAGAGGCCTGGATTGACTTGGCTCTTTCCTGGTGCGTGACTGGGGCTCAGTACCACTCCAGCTGGTATTAATAGAGAACTGGATTTAATTGCCCCTTTCCTGGTGCGTGAGTGGGTCTCGGTAGCACTCCAGCTGGTATTCATAGAGGTCTGGATTGATTTGGCTCTTTCCTGGTGTTTGAGTGGGACTCAGTGTCACTCCAGCTGGGATTAATAGAGGTCTGGATTGAATTGGCTCCTTCCTGGTGAGTGAGTGGGGCTCAGTGCCACTCCAGCTGGTATTAATAGAGGTCTGGATTGAATTGGCTCCTTCCTGGTGAGTGAGTGGGGCTCAGTACCACTCCAGCTGGTATTAATAGAGGTCTGGATTGAATTGGCTCTTTCCTGTTGAGTGAGTGGTTCTAAGTCCCACTCCAGCTGGTATTAAGATGTCTGGATTGAATTGGCTCTTTCCTGGTGTGTGAGTGGGGCTCAGTACGCGCTAGCTGGTATTAATAGAGGTCTGGATTGAATTAGCTATTTCCTGGTGTGTGACTCGGACTCAGTACCACGTCAGCTGGTTTTAATAGAGATCTGGATTGAATTGGCTCCTCTGTGGTGAGGTGGTGGAGCTCAGTCCCACTCCAGCTGGTATTAAGAGGTCTGGATTGAATTGGCTCTTTCCTGGTGTGTGAGTGGGGCTCAGTACGCGTCAGCTGGTATTAATAGAGGTCTGGATTGAATTGGCTCTTTCCTGGTGTGTGAGTCGGACTCAGTACCACTCCAGTTGGTTTTAATTGAGGTCTGGATTTAATTGGCTCTTTCCTGGTGTGTGAGTGGGACTCAGTGCTACACCAGCTGGTATTAATAGATGTCTGGATTGAATTGGCTCTTTACTGAGTGTGAGTGGCACTCAATACCACTCCTGCTGGTATTGATAGAAGCCTGGATTGAATTGGCTCTCTCCTTGTGTTTGAGTGGTTCTAAGTACCACTCCAGCTGGTATTAATAGAGTTCTGGATTGAATTGGCTCTTTCCTGGTTTGGGTTTGGGACTCAGTTCCACTCCAGCTGGTATTAATATAGGTCTGTATTGAATTGTCTCTTTCCTGGTGTGTGAGTGGGGCTCAGTACCACTCCAGCTGGTAATTAGAGGTCCGGATTGAATTAGCTCTTTCCTGGTATGTGAGTGGGACTCAGTTCCACTCCAGCTGGTATTAATAGAGGTCTGGATTGAATTGGCTCTTGCCTGGTTTGGGTGTGGGACTCAGTTCCACTCCAGCTGGTATTAATATAGGTCTGTATTGAATTGACTCTTCCCTGGTGGTTGTGTGGGACTCAGTTCCATTCCAGCTGGTATTAATAGAGGTCTGGATTGAATTGACTCTTTCCTGGTGTGTGTTTGGGACTCAGTTCCACTCCAGCTGGTATTAATAGATGTCTGGATTGAATTGACTCTTTCCTGGTGTGTGTTTGGGACTCAGTTCCACTCCAGCTGGTATTAATAGAGGTCTGGATTGAACTGACTCTTTCCTGGTGAGTGTGTGGGACTCAGTTCCACTCCAGCTGGTATTAAGAGAGGCCAGGTTTGGATTGACTCTTTCCTGGTGTGTGAGTGGGATTCAGGTGCACTCCAGCTGGTATTAATAGAGGCGTGGATTGAATTGACTCTGACCTGGTGTGTGTTTGGGACTCAGTTCCACTCCAGCTGGTATTAATAGAGGTCTGGATTGAATTGAATCTTTCCTGGTGTGTGTTTGGGACTCAGTTCCACTCCAGCTGGGATTAATAGAGGTCTGGATTGAATTGGCACCTTCCTGGTGAGTGAGTGGGGCTCAGTGCCACTCCGGCTTGGATTAATAGAGGTCTGGATTGAATTGGCTCCTTCCTGGTGAGTGAGTGGGGCTCAGTACCACTCCAGCTTGTATTAACAGAGGTCTGAATTGAATTGGCACCTTCCTGGTGAGTGAGTGGGGCTCAGTACCTCTCCAGCTGGTGTTAATAAGCGGTCTGGATTGAATTGACACTTTACTGGTGAGTGAGTGGTGCTCAGTACCACTCCAGCTGGTATTAATAGAGGTCTGGATTGAATTGACTCTTTCCTGGTGTGTGAGGCGGACTCAGTACCACTCCAGTTGGTATTAATTGAGGTCTTGATTTAATTGTCTCTTATCTGGTGTGTGAGCGGGACACAGTACCACTCGAGCTGGTATCAATGTAGTTCTGTATTGAACTGGCTCTTTCCTGATGTGTGAGTGGGACACAGTACCACTCCAGCTGGTATTAATAGAGGCCTGGATTGAATTAGCTCTATCCTGGGGTGTGAGTGGGGCTCCGTACCACTCCAGCTGGTATTAACAGAGACCTGGATTTAATTGCCTCTTTCCTGGTGTGAGAGTGGGACTCAGTACCACTCCAGCTGGTATTAATTGAGGTCTGGATTTAATTGGCTCTTACCTGGTGTGTGAGTGGGACTCAGTCCTACTCCAGCTGGTATTAATAGAGGTCTGGATTGAATTGGCTCTTTACTGGTGTGTGAGTGGCACTCAATACCACTCCTGCTGGTATTGATAGAAGCCTGGATTGAATTGGCTCTCTCCTTGTGTGAGACTGGGATTCAGTAAAACTCCAGCTGGTATGAATGGAGTCCTATATTGAATTGGCACTTTCCTGCTGTGTGAGTGGGGCTCAGTACCACTCCAGCTGGTAATTAGAGGTCCGGATTGAATTAGCTCTTTCCTGGTATGTGAGTGGGGCTCAGTACCACTCCAGCTGTTATTAATGGAGTTCTGTATTGAATTGGCTCTTTCCTGGTGTGTGAGTGGGACTCAGTACCACTCCTGCTGGTATTAATGGAGTTCTGTATTGAATTGGCTTTTTTCTTATGTTTGAGTGGGACTCGTAGTGGTCTGCAATGATTTGGCTCTTTCCTGGAGTGTGAGTGGGACTCAGTACCACTCCAGTTGTTATCAATGTAGTTCTGTATTGAATTGGCTCTTTCCTGGTATTTAGAATTTTAGAACATTACAGCGCAGTACAGGCCCTTCGGCCCTCGATGTTGCGCCGCCCTGTGAAACCATCTGACCTACACTATTCCATTTTCATCCATGTGTCTATCCAATGTCCACTTAAATGCCCTTAAAGTTGGCGAATCTACTACTGCTGCAGGCAGGGCGTTCCACGCCCTTACTACTCTCTGAGTAAAGAAACTACCTCTCACATCTGTCCGATATCTATCACCCCTCAACTTGAAGCTATGTCCCCTCGTGTTTGCCATCACCATCCGAGGAAAAAGACGCTCACTATCCACCCTATCTAACCCTCTGATTATCTTATATGTCTCTATTAAGTCACCTCTCCTCCTCCTTCTCTCCAACGAAAACAACCTCAAGTCCCTCAGCCTTTCCTCGTAAGACCTTCCCTCCATACCAGGCAACATCCTAGTAAATCTCCTCTGCACCCTTTCCATAGCTTCCACATCCTTCCTATAATGTGGTGACCAGAACTGCACGCAATACTCCAGGTGCGGTCTCACCAGAGTTTTGTACAGCTGCAGCATGACCTCGTGGCTCCGAAACTCGACCCCCCTACTAATAAAAGCTAACACACCATATGCCTTCTTAACAGCCCTATTAACCTGGTTAGCAACTTTCAGGGATTTATGCACCTGGACACCAAGATCTCTCTGTTCATCTACAGTACCAAGAATCCTCCCATTAGCCCAGTACTCTGCATTCCTGTTACTCCTTCCAAAGTGAATCACCTCACACTTTTCCGCATTAAACTCCATTTGCCATCTCTCAGCCCAGCTCTGCAGCCTATCTATGTCTCTCTGTACCCGACAACATCCTTCGGCACGATCCACAACTCCACCGACCTTAGTGTCATCTGCAAATTTACTAACCCACCCTTCTACACCCTCTTCCAGGTCATTTATAAAAATGACAAACAGCAGTGGCCCCAAAACAGATCCTTGCGGTACACCACTAGTAACTAAACTCCAGGATGAACATTTGCCATCAACCACCACCCTCTGTCTTCTTTCAGCTAGCCAATTTCTGATCCAAAGCTCTAAATCACCTTCAACCCCATACTTGCGTATTTTCTGCAATAGCCTACCGTGGATTGAATTGGCTCTATCCTGGTGTGTGAGTGGGACTCAGTCCCACTCCAGCTGGTATTATGTGGTCTGGATTGAATTGCCTCTTTCCTGGTGTGTGAGTGGGACTCAGTGCCACTGCAGCTCGTATTAATAGAGGCCTGGATTGAATTGGCTCTATCCTGGTGTGTGAGTGGGGCTCCCTAACACTCCAGCTGGTATTAATAGAGACCTGGATTGAATTGGCTCTGTCCTGGTGTGAGAGTGGGACTCAGTACCACTCCAGCTGGTATTAATAGAAACCTGGTTTCAATTGGCTCTGTCCTGGTGTGAGAGTGGGATTCAGTACCACTCCAGCTGGTATTAATAGAGGTCTGGATTGAATTCCCTCTTTACTGTTGTGTGAGTGGGCCTCAGTACCGCGCCAGCTGGTATTAATGGAGGCCTGGATTGAATTGGCTCTTTGCAGGTGTGTGAGGGGGGCTCAGTACCACTCCGGCTGGTGTTAATGGAGGCCTGGATTGAATTGGCTCTTTCCTGGTTCGTGAGTGGGGCTCAGTACCACTCCAGCTGGTATTAATAGAGGTCTGGATTGAATTGGCTCTTTACTGGTGTGTGAGTGGGACTCAGTACCGCTCCAGCTGGTTTAAATAGAGGCCTGGATTGAATTGGCTCTTTACTGGTGTGTGAGTGGGACTCAGTACCGCTCCAGCTGGTTTAAATAGAGGCCTGGATTGAATTGGCTCTTTACTGGTGTGTGAGTGGGACTCAGTACCGCTCCAGCTGGTTTAAATAGAGGCCTGGATTGAATTGGCTCTTTACTGGTGTGTGAGTGGCACTCAATACCACTCATGCTGGTATTGATAGAAGCCTGGATTGAATTGGCTCTCTCCTGGTGTGTCAGTGTGACTCAGTGCCACTCCAGCTTGTATTAATAGAGGCCTATATTGAATTGGCTCTTTCCAGCTGTGTGAGTGGGGCTCAGTACCACTCAAGCTGGTATTAAGAGGTCTGGATTAAATTGGCTCTTTCATGGTGTGTGTGTGGGTCTCAGTACCATTCCAGCTGGTATTAATCGAGGCCTGTATTGAATTGGCTCTTTCTTGGTGTGTGAGTGGGACTCAGTACCACTCCAGCTGTTATTAATGGAGTTCTGTATTGAATTGACTCTTTCCTGGTGTGTGAGTGGGACTCAGTAGCATTCCAGCTTGTATTAATGTAGCTCTGTATTGAATTGGCTCTTTCCTGGTGTGTGAGTGGGGCTCAGTACCACTGCAGCTGGTATTAATAGAGGCCTGGATTGAATTGGCTCTTTCCGAGTGTGTGAGTGGGACTCAGTACCATTCCAGCTGGTATTAATCGAGGTCCAGTTTGAATTGGCTCTTTCCTGGTGTGTGAGTGGTACTCAGTACCACTGCAGCTGGTATTAATGGAGACCTGGATTGAATTGGCCTTTTTTTCTGTTGTGTGAGTGGGACTCAGTACCATCCAGCTGTTATTAATAGAGGCCTGGATTAAATTAGCTCTTTCCTGGTGTGTATTTGGGACACAGTACCACTCCAGCTGGTATTAATGGAGGCATAGTTTGAATTTGCTCTTTCCTGGTGTGTGAGTGGGACTCAGTGCCACTCCAGCTGGTATTAATAGAGGCCTGGAATTAATTGGTTCATTACTGGTGTGTGAGTGGGACTCAGTACCACTCCAGTTGCTATTAAAGAGGCCTGGATTGAATTGGCTTTTTTCTGGGGTGCGAGTTGGACTCAGTACCACCCCAGCTGGTATTAATAGAGGTTTGGATTGAATTGGCTCTCTCCTGGTGTGTGAGTGGGACTCATTGCTGCTCCAGCTGTTATTAATAGAGGCCTGGATTAAATTGGCTCTTTACTGCTTTGTGAGTGGGGCTCAGTCCCACTCCAGCTGGTAATAAAGGAGGAATGGACTGAAATGGAACTATTCTGGCGTATAAGTGCGGCTCAGTACCACTCCAGCTGGTATTAATTGTGTCCTGGAATGAACTGGCTCTTCCCTGATGTGTGAGTTGGACTCAGTACCACTCCAGCTGGTATTAATAGAGACCTGGATTGATTTGGATCTTTACTTGTGTGTGAGTGGGACTCAGTACCACTCCAGCTGGTATTAATAGAGGCCTGTATTGAATTGGCTCTTTCCTGGTGTGTGAGTGGGACTCAGTACCACTCCAGCTGCTTTTAATGGAGTTCTGTATTGAATTGGCTCTTTCTTGGTGTGTGAGTGGGTCTCAGTACCACTCCTGCTGGCATTAATGTAGATCTGTGTTGAATTTGCTCTTTGCTGGTGTGTGAGTGGGACTCAGTACTATTCCAGCTGGTATTAATGAATTTCTGTATTGAATTGGCTCTTTCCTGGTGTGTGAGTGGGGCTCAGTACCACTGCGGTTGGTATTAATAGAGGCCTGGATTGAATTGGCTCTTTCTGAGTGTGTGAGTGGGACTCAGTACCATTCTATCTGGTATAAATAGAGGCTTGGATTGAATTGGCTCTTTCCGAGTGTGTGAGTGGGACTCAGTACCATTCCAGCTGGTATGAATAGAGGCCTGTATTGAATTGGCTCTTTCCTGGTGTGTGAGTGGGCACAGTACCGCTCCAGCTGGTAATAATAGAGGTCTGGATTGAATTGGCGCTTTCTTGGTGTGTGAGTGGGACTCAGTAGCACTCCAGCTGGTATTAATAGAGGCCTGGATTGAATTGGCTTTTTTCTGGGGTGAGTGGGGCTCAGTACCACTCCAGCTGGTATTCATAGAAGTTTGGATTAAATTGGCCCTTTCCGGATGTGTGAGTGGGACTCAGTGCTACTCCAGCTGTAATTAATAGAGGCCTGGATTAAATTGGCTCTTTCCTGCTTTGTGAGTGGGGCTCAGACCCACTCCAGCTGGTAATAAAGGAGGGATGGATTGAAATGGAACTATTCTGGAGTGTAAGTGCGGCTCAGTACCACTCCAGCTGGTATTAATAGAGGCCTGGAATGAACTGGCTCTTCCCTGATGTGTGAGATGGACTCAGTACCACTCCAGCTGGTAGTAATAGAGACCTGGATTGATTTGGATCTTTACTTGTGTGTGAGTGGGACTCTGTACCACTCTAGCTGGTATTAATAGAGGCCTGGAATGAACTGGCTCTTTCTTGGTGTGTGAGTGGGAATCAGTACCACTCCAGCCGGTATTAATAGAGGCCTGTATTGAATTGGCTCTTTCCTGGTGTGTGAGTGGGGCTCAGTAACACTCCAGCTGGTATTAATAGAGGCCTGTATTGAATTGGCTCTTTCCTGGTGTGTGAGTGGGACTCAGTACCACTCCAGCTGCTTTTAATGGAGTTCTGTATTGAATTGGCTCTTTCCTGGTGTGTGAGTGGGTCTCAGTACCACTCCAGCTGGCATTAATGTGGTTCTGTATTGAATTGGCTCTTTACTGGTGTGTGAGTGGGGCTCAGTAACACTGCGGTTGGTATTAATAGAGTCCTGGATTGAATTGGCTCTTTCTGAGTGTGTGAGTGGGACTCAGTACCATTCTATCTGGTATTAATAGAGGCTTGGATTGAATTGGCTCTTTCCGAGTGTGTGAATGGGACTCAGTACCACTCCAGCTGCTATTAATAGATGCCTGGATAGAATTGGCGTTTTCCTGGCTTGTGAGTGGGACTCAGTGCCACTCCAGCTGTTGTTAATAGAGGCCTGGTTTGAATTGGCTCTTTCCTGGTGAATGGGTGGGACTCAGTACCACTCCAGCTGGTATTAATGCAGGCCTGGATTGAACTGGCACTTACCTGGTGTGTGAATGGGACTCAGTACCATTCCAGCTGTTATTAATAGAGGCCTGGATTGAACTGGCACTTACCTGGTGTGTGAGTGTGACTCAGTACCACTCCATCTGATATTAATAGAGGCCTGTATTGAATTGGCTCTTTCCTGGTGTGTGAGTGGGCACAGTACCGCTCCAGCTGGTAATAATAGAGGTCTGGATTGAATTGGCGCTTTCCTGGTGTGTGAGTGGGACTCAGTACCACTCTGGCTGGTATTAATAGAGGCCTGGATTGAATTGGCTTTTTTCTGGGGTGGGTGGGACTCAGTACCACTCCAGCTGGTATTCATAGAAGTTTGGATTAAATTGGCTCTTTCCGGTTGTGTGAGTGGGACTCAGTACCACTCCAGCTGGTAATAATAGTGGTCTGTATTGAATTGCCTCTTTCCTGGTGGGTGAGTGAGACTCAGTTCCACTCCAGCAGATATTAGTAGAGGACTGGATTGAATTGGTTCTTTACTGATGTCTCTGTGGGACTCAGTACCTTTCCAGCTGGTATTAATAGAGGTCTGTATTGAATTGACTCTTTTCTGGTGGAAGAGTAGTGCTCAGTACCACTCCAGCTGGTATTACTCGAGGCCTGGTTTTAATTGGCTATTTCCTGGTGAATGTGAGGGACTCAGTGCCACTCCAGCTGCTATTAATAGATGCCTGGATTGAATTGGCATTTTTCTGGGCTGTGAGTGGGACTCAGTACCACTCCAGCTGGTATTAATAGAGGCCTGGATTGAATTGGCTCTTACCTGGTGTGTGAATGGGACTCAGTACTACTCCAGCTGGTATTAATCGAAGCCTGTATTGAATTGGATCTTTACTGGTGTGTGAGTGGGACTCTGTACCACTCCAGCTGGTATTAATAGAGGCCTGGAATGAATTGGTTCTTTACTGGTGTTTGAGAGGGACTCAGTACCATTCCAGCTGTTATTAATAGAGGCCTGGATTGAATTGGCTTTTTCTGTGGTGTGGGTGGGGCTCAGTACCACTCCAGCTGGTATTAATGGAGGTTTGAATTGAATTGGCTCTCTCCTGTTGTGTGAGTTGGACTCAGTGCTACTCCAGCTAGTAATAAAGGAGGAATGGATTGAAATTGAACTATTCTGGAGTGTAAGTGCGGCTCAGTACCACTCCAGCCGGTATTAATAGAGCCCTGGAATGAACTGGCTCTTCACTGTTGTGTGAGTTGGACTCAGTACCACTCCAGCTGGTATTAATAGAGACCTGGAATGAACTGGCTCTTTCTTGGTGTGTGAGTGGGACTCAGTACCACTTCAGCTGGTACTAATAGTGACCTGGATTGAATTGGCTCTTTCCTGGTGTGTGAGTGGGGCTCAGTACCACTCCAGCATGTATTAACGGAGGTCTGGATTGATTTGGCTCTTTTCTGGTGTGTGAGTGGGGCTCAGTACCACTCCAGCATGTATTAATGGAGGTCTGGTTTGAATTGGCTCTTTCGTGGTGTGTGATTGGGACTCAGTACCACTCCAGCTGGTATTAATGGAATCCTGGATTGATTTAGCTCTTTGCTGTTGTGTATTTGCGGCTCAGTACCACTCCAGCTGGTATTTATAGAGGTTTGGATTGAATTGGCTCTTTCCTGGAGTGTGAGTGGGAGTTAATTCCACTCCAGCTGTGATTAATAGAGGCCTGTAATGAACTGTCCCTTTCCTGCTGTGTGCGTGGGACTCAGTACCACACCACCTGGTGTTAATGGATGCCAGTATTGAATTGGCTCTTTCCTGGAGTGTGAGTGGGATTTAATTCCACTCCAGCTGGTATTAATAGAGACCTGGATTGAATTGGCTCTTTCTGGGGTGTTAGTGGGGCTCAGTGCCACTCCAGATGGTATTAGTAGAGGTCTGGATTGAATTGGCTCTTTCCTGTTATGTGAGTGGGACTCACTAGCACTCCAGCTGGTCTTAATGGAAGCCTGGAATTAACTATCTCTTTCCTGGTGTGTGAGTGGGGCTCTGTCACTCTCCAGCTGGTATCAATGGCGGTCTGGCTTTAATTGGCTTTTTCCTGGTGTGTGAGTGGGGCTCAGTACCACTCCAACTGGTATTAATAAAGGTTTGCATTGAATTGGCTCTTTCCTGGTGTGTGAGTGGGGCTCAGCACTACTACTCATGGTATTAATAGAGATCTGGATTGAATTCGCTCTTTCCTGGTGTGTGTGTGGGATTCAGTACCACTCCAGCTGGTATTAATAGAGGTCTGTATTGAATTGGCTCTTTCCTGGTGAATGTGAGGGACTCAGTGCCACTCCAGCTGCTATTAATAGAGGCCTGGATTGAATTGGCTTTTTTCTGGGGTGTGAGTGGGACTCAGTACCACTCCAGCTGGTATTAATTGAAGCCTGTATTGAATTGGCTCTTCCCTGGTGTGTGAGTGGGACTCAGTACCACTCCAGCTGGTATTAATGGAGGCCTGGAATGAATTGGTTCATTACTGGTGTGTGAGTGGGACTCAGTACCATTCTAGCTGGTATTAATAGAGGCCTGGATTGAATTGGCTCTTTCTTGGGGAGTCAATGGGACTCAGTACCACTCCAGCTGGTGTTAATAGAGGTTTCGACTGAATTGGCTCTTTCCTGGTGTGTGAGTGGGGCTCAGTACCATTCCTGCTGGTATTAATAGAGGCCTGGATTGAACTGGCACTTTCCAGGTTTGTGAGTGGGGCTCAGTACCACTCCAGCTGGTATTAATCGAGGCCTGTATTGAATTGGCTCTTTCCTGGTGTGTGAGTGGGACTCAGTACCACTCCAGCTGTTTTTAATGGAGTTCTGTATTGAATTGGCTCTTTCCTGGTGTGTGAGTGGGACTCAATACCACTCCAACTGGCATTAATGTAGTTCTGTATTGAATTGGCTCTTTCCTGGTGTGTGAGTGGGACTCAGTACCACTCCAGCTGGTATTAATGGAGGCCTGGAATGAATTGGTTCTTTACTGGTGTGTGAGTGGGACTCAGTACCATTCTAGCTGGTATTAATAGAGGCCTGGATTGAATTGGCTCTTTCTTGGGGAGTCAATGGGACTCAGTACCACTCCAGCTGGTGTTAATAGAGGTTTCGACTGAATTGGCTCTTTCCTGGTGTGTGAGTGGGACTCAGTACCACTCCAGCTGGTATTAATGGAGGCCTGGAATGAATTGGTTCTTTACTGGTGTGTGAGTGGGACTCAGTACCATTCTAGCTGGTATTAATAGAGGCCTGGATTGAATTGGCTCTTTCTTGGGGAGTCAATGGGACTCAGTACCACTCCAGCTGGTGTTAATAGAGGTTTCGACTGAATTGGCTCTTTCCTGGTGTGTGAGTTGGGCTCAGTACCATTCCAGCTGGTATTAATCGAGGCCTGTATTGAATTGGCTCTTTCCTGGTGTGTGAGTGGGACTCAGTACCACTCCAGCTGTTTTTAATGGAGTTCTGTATTGAATTGGCTCTTTCCTGGTGTGTGAGTGGGACTCAATACCACTCCAACTGGCATTAATGTAGTTCTGTATTGAATTGGCTCTTTCCTGGTGTGTGAGTGGGACTCTACCATTCTAGCTGATATTAATAGAGGCCTGGATTGAATTGGCTCTTTCCGACTGTGTGAGTGGGACTCAGTACCATTCCAGCTTGTATTCGTAGAGGCCTGGATTGAATTGGCTCTTTCCTGGTGTATGAGTGGGACTCAGTACCACTCCAGCTGCTATTAATAGATGCCTGGATTGAATTGGCGTTTTTTGAGGGTATGAGTGGGACTCAGTGCCACTCCAGCTGTTATTAATAGAGGCCTGGTTAGAATTGGCTATTTCCTGGTGACTGGGTGGGACTCAGTACCACTGCAGCTGTTATCAATGGAGGCCTGGATTGAACTGGCTCTTTCCTGGTGTGTGTGTGGGACTCAGTACCACTCCAGCTGGTATTCATAGAGGCCTGTATTGAATTGGCTCTTTCCTGGTGTGTGAGTGGGACACAGTACCACTCCAGCTGGTATTTATGGAGACCTGGTTTTACTTGGCTCTTTCCTGGTGAATGGGTGGGACTCAGTACCACTCCAGCTTGTGTTAATGGAGGCCTGGATTGAATTCGCTTTTTTCTGGGGTGAGTGGGGCTCAGTACCACTCCAGCTGGTATTAATAGAGGCCTGGATTGAATTGGCTTTTTTCTGGGGTGTGAGTGGGACTCAGTACCACTCCAGCCGGTATTAATAGAAGCCTGTATTGAATTGGCACTTTCCTGGTGTGTGAGTGGGTGTTAATTCCACTCCAGCTGGTATTAATAGAGACCTGGATTGAATTGGCTCTTTCTGGGGTGTTAGTGGGGCTCAGTGCCACTCCAGATGGTATTAGTAGAGGTCTCGATTGAATTGGCTCTTTCCTGGTATGTGAGTGGGACTCACTACCACTCCAGCTGGTCTTAATGGAAGCCTGGAATGAACGATCTCTTTCCTGGTGTGTGAGTGGGGCTCTGTCCCTCTCCAGCTGGTATCCATGCCGGATTGGCTTTAATTGGCTTTTTCCTGGTTTGTGAGTGGGACTCAGTACTACTACTCATGGTATTAATAGAAATCTGGATTGAATTCGCTCTTTCCTGGTGTGTGTGTGGGATTCAGTACCACTCCAGCTGGTATTAATAGAGGTCTGTATTGAATTGGCTCTTTCCTGGTGAATGTGAGGAACTCAGTGCCACTCCAGCTGCTATTAATAGAGGCCTGGATTGAATTGGCTTTTTTCTGGGGTGAGTGGGACTCAGTACCACTCCAGCTGGTATTCATAGAAGTTTGGATTAAATTGGCTCTTTCCGGGTGTGTGAGTGGGACTCAGTACCAACCCAGCTGGTAATAATAGTGGTCTGTATTGAATTGCCTCTTTCCTGGTGGGTGAGTGAGACTCAGTTCCACTCCAGTGATATTAATAGAGGTCTGTATTGAATTGGCTCTCTCCTGGTGTTTCAGTGGGACTCAGTGCTACTCCAGCTGTTATTAATAGAGGCCTGGACTAAATTGGCTCTTTACTGCTTTGTGAGTGGGGCTCAGTCCCACTCCAACTGGAAATAAAGGAGGAATTGATTGAAATGGAACTATTCTGGACTGTATGTGCGGCTCAGTACCACTCCAGCTGGTATTAATAGAGGCCTGGAATTGACTGGCTCTTTCTTGGTGTGTGAATGGGAATCAGTACCACTCCAGCTGGTATTAATAGAGGCCTGTATTGAATTGGTTCTTTCCTGGTGTGTGAGTGGGGCTCAGTAACACTCCAGCTGGTATTAATAGAGGCCTGTATTGAATTGGCTCTTTCCTGGTGTGTGAGTGGGACTCAGTCCCACTCCAGCTGCTTTTAATGGAGTTCTGCATTGAATTGGCTCTTTCCTGGTGTGTGAGTGGGTCTCAGTACCACTCCAGCTGGCATTAATGTAGTTCTATATTGAATTGGCTCGATACTGGTGTGTGAGTGGGACTCAGTACTATTCCAGCTGGTATTAATGGTTTTCTGTATTGAATTGGCTCTTTCCTGGTGTGTGAGTGGGGCTCAGTACCACTGCAGTTGGTATTAATAGAGGCCTGGATTGAATTGGCTCTTTCTGAGAGTGTGAGTGGGACGCAGTACCATTCTAGCTGGTATTAATAGAGGCTTGGATTGAATTGGCTCTTTCCGAGTGTGTGAGTGGGACTCAGTACCATTCCAGCTGGAATGAATCGAGGCCTGGATTGAATTGGCTCTTTCCTGGTGTGTGATTGGGACTCAGTACCACTCCAGCTGCTATTAATAGATGCCTGGATAGAATTGGCGTTTTCCTGGCTTGTGAGTGGGACTCAGTGCCACTCCAGCTGTTATTAATAGAGGCCTGGTTTGAATTGGCTCTTTCCTGGTGAATGGGTGGGAGTCAGTACCATTCCAGCTGTTATTAATAGAGGCCTGGATTGAACTGGCACTTACCTGGTGTGTGAGTGGGACTCAGTACCACTCCATCTGATATTAATAGAGGCCTGTGTTGAATTGGCTCTTTCCTGGTGTGTGAGTGGGACTCAGTACCACTCCAGCTGGTATTACTCGAGGCCTGGTTTTAATTGGCTCTTTCCTGGTGAATGGGTGGGACTCCGTGCCACTCCAGCTGCTCTGAATAGATGCCTGGATTGAATTGGCATTTTTGTGGGATGTGAGTGGGACTCAGTACCACTCCAGCTGGCATTAATAGAGGCCTGGATTGAATTGGCTCTTTCCTGGTGTTTGAGTGGGAATCAGTACCACTCCAGCTGGTATTAATCGAAGCCTGTATTGAATTGGCTCATTACTGGTGTGTGAGTGGGACTCAGTACCACTCCAGCTGGTATTAATAGAGGCCTGGAATGAATTGGTTCTTTACTGGTGTGTGAGTGGGACTCAGTACCTTTCCAGCTGTTATTAATATAGGCCTGGATTGAATTGGCTTTTTCTGTGGTGTGGGTGGGGCTCAGTACCACTCCAGCTGGTATTAATAGAGGTTTGGATTGAATTGGCTCTCTCCTGTTGTGTGAGTTGGACTCAGTGCTACTCCAGCTAGTAATAAAGGAGGAATGGATTGAAATGGAACAATTCTGGAGTGTAAGTGCGGCTCAGTACCACTCCAGCCGGTATTAATAGAGGCCTGGAATGAACTGGCTCTTCCCTGTTGTGTGAGTTGGACTCAGTACCACTCCAGCTGGTATTAATAGAGACCTGGAATGAACTGGCTCTTTTCTGGTGTGTGATTGGGACTCAGTACCACTCCAGCTGGTATTAATGGAATCCTGGATTGATTTAGCTCTTTGCTGGTGTGTATTTGCAGCTCAGTACCACTCCATCTGGTATTTATAGAGGTTTGGATTGAATTGGCTCTTTCCTGGAGTGTGAGTGGGGGTTAATTCCACTCCAGCTGTGATTAATAGAGGCCTGTAATGAACTGTCCCTTTCCTGCTGTGTGAGTGGGACTCAGTACCACTCCACCTGGTGTTAATGGATGCCAGTATTGAATTGGCTCTTTCCTGGAGTGTGAGTGGGAGTTAATTCCACTCCAGCTGGTATTAATAGAGACCTGGATTGAATTGGCTCTTTCTGGGGTTTTAGTGGGGCTCAGTGCCACTCCAGATGGTATTAGTAGAGGTCTGGATTGAATTGGCTCTTTCCTGCTGTGTGAGTGGGAGTTAATTCCACTCCAGCTGGTATTAATAGAGACCTGGATTGAATTGGCTCTTTGTGGGGTGTTAGTGGGGCTCAGTGCCACTCCAGATGGTATTAGTAGAGGTCTGGATGAATTGGCTCTTTCCTGGTATGTGAGTGGGACTCACTACCACTCCAGCTGGTCTTAATGGAAGCCTGGAATGAACTATCTCTTTCCTGGTATGTGAGTGGGACTCACTACCACTCCAGCTGGTCTTAATGGAAGCCTGGAATGAACTATCTCTTTCCTGGTGTGTGAGTGGGGCTCTGTCACTCTCCAGCTGGTATCAATGGCGGTCTGGCTTTAATTGGCTTTTTCCAGGTGTGTGAGTGGGGCTCAATACCACTCCAACTGGTATTAATAAAGGTTTGCATTGAATTGGCTCTTTCCTGGTGTGTGAGTGGGGCTCAGCACTACTACTCATGGTATTAATAGAGATCTGGATTGAATTCGCTCTTTCCTGGTGTGTGTGTGCGATTCAGTACCACTCCAGCTGGTATTAATAGAGGTCTGTATTGAATTGGCTCTTTTCTTGTGAATGTGAGGGACTCAGTGCCACTCCAGCTGCGATTAATAGAGGCCTGGAATGAACTGGCTCTTCCCTGTTGTGTGAGTTGGACTCAGTACCACTCCAGCTGGTATTAATTGAAGCCTGTATTGAATTGGCTCTTTCCTGGTGTGTGAGTGGGACTCAGTACCACTCCAGCTGGTATTAATGGAGGCCTGGAATGAATTGGCTCTTTACTGGTGTGTGAGTGGGACTCAGTACCATTCTAGCTGGTATTAATAGAGGCCTGGATTGAATTGGCTCTTTCTTGGGGAGTCAATGGGACTCAGTACCACTCCAGCTGGTGTTAATAGAGGCCTGGATTGAACTGGCACTTTCCAGGTGTGTGAGTACAGCTCAGTACCACTCCAGCTGGTATTAATCGAGGCCTGTATTGAATTCGCTCTTTTCTGGTGTGTGAGTGGGACTCAGTACCACTCCAGCTGTTATTAATGGTGTTCTGTATTGAATTGGCTCTTTCTTGGTGTGTGAGTGGGACTCAATACCACTCCAGCTGGCATTAATTTAGTTCTGTATTGAATTGGCTCTTTCCTCGTGTGTGAGTGGGACTCTACCATTCTAGCTGGTATTAATAGATGCCTGGATTGAATTGGCTCTTTCCGAGTGTGTGAGTGGGACTCAGTACCATTCCAGCTTGTATTAGTAGAGGCCTGGATTGAATTGGCTCTTTCCTGGTGTGTGAGTGGGACTCAGTACCACTCCAGCTGCTATTAATAGATGCATGGATTGAATTGGCGTTTTTCGAGGGTGTGAGTGGGACTCAGTGCCACCCCAGCTGTTATTAATTGATGCCTGGTTAGAATTGGCTATTTCCTGGTGACTGGGTGGGACTCAGTACCACTCCAGCTGGTATCTATGGAGGCCTGGATTGAACTGGCTCTTTCCTGGTGTGTGTGTGGGGCTCAGTACCATTCCAGCTGTTATTAATAGAGGCCTGGATTAAATTGGCTCTATCCTGGTCTGTGAGTGGGACACAGTACCACTCCAGCTGGTATTTATGGAGGCCTGGTTTGACTTGGCTCTTTCCCGGTGAATGGGTGGGACTCAGTATCACTCCAGCTTGTGTTAATAGAGGCCTGGATTGAATTTGCTTTTTTCTGGGGTGAGTGGGGCTCAGTACCTCTCCAGCTGGTATTAATAGAGGCCTGGATTGAATTGGCTCTTTACTGGGGTGTGACTGGTGCTCAATACCACTCCAGCTGCTATTAATAGAGGCCTGGATTGAATTGGCTTTCTTCTGGGGTGTGAGTGGGTCACAGTACCACTCCAGCCGGTATTAATAAAAGCCTGTATTGAATTGGCACTTTCCTGGTGTGTGAGAGGGACTCAGTACCACTCCAGCTGGTATTAATAGAGGCCTGGAATGAATTTGTTCTTTCCTGGTTTGTGAGTGGGACTCAGTAACACTGCAGCTGGTATGAATAGAGGTTTGGATTAAATTGGCTCTTTCCTGGTGTGTGAGTGGTGCTCAGTACAACTCCAGCTGGTAATAAAGGAGGAATGGATTGAAATGGAACTATTCTGGAGTCTAAGTGCGGCTCAGTACCACTCCGCTGGTATTAATAGAGGCCTGGAATGAATTTGTTCTTTCCTGGTGTGTGAGTGGGACTCAGTAACACTGCAGCTGGTATGAATAGAGGTTTGGATTAAATTGACTCTTTCCTGGTGCGTGACTGGGGCTCAGTACCACACCAGCTGGTATTAATAGAGGCCTGGAATGAACTGGCTATTTCTTGGTGTGTGAGTGGGACTCCGTACCGCTCCAGCTGGTACTAATAGTGAACTGGATTGAATTGGCTCTTTCCTGGTGTGTGAGTGGGGCTCAGTGCCACTCCAGCTGGTATTAATGGAGGTCTGGATTGATTTGGCTCATTCCTGGTGCGTGACTGGGGCTCAGTACCACTCCAGCATGTATTAATGGAGGTCTGGTTTGAATTGGCTCTTTGCTGGTGTATAATTGCGGCTCAGTACCACGCCAGCTGGTATTTATAGAGGTTTGGATTGAATTGGCTCTTTCCTGGAGTGCGAGTGGGAGTTAATTCCACTCCAGCTGGTATTAATAGAGGCCTGTAATGAACTGTCCCTTTCCTGCTGTGTGAGTGGGACTCAGTACCACACCACCTGGTGTTAATAGAGGCCAGGATTGAATTGGCTCTTTCCTGTTGTGTGAGTGGGAGTTATTTCCACTCCATCTGGTATTTATAGAGACCTGGATTGAATTGGCTCTTTCTGGGGTGTTAGTGGGGCTCAGTGCCACTCCAGATGGTATTAGTAGAGGTCTGGATTGAATTGTCTCTTTCCTGGTATGTGAGTGGGACTCAGTACCACTCCAGCTGGTCTTAATGGAAGCCTGGAATGAACTATATATTTCCTGGTGTGTCAGTGGGTCTCTGTCCCTCTCCAGCTGGTATCAATGGCGGTCTGGCTTTAATTGGCTTATTCCTGGTGTGTGAGTGGGATTCAGTTCCACTCCAGCTGGCATTAATAAAGGTTTGCATTGAATTGGCTCTTTCCTGGTGTGTGAGTGGGACTCAGTACCACTCCAGCTGCTGTTAATAGATGCCTGGATTGAATTGGCGTTTTTCTGGGGTGTGATTGGGACTCACTGCCACTCCAGCTGGTCTTAATGGAAGCCTTGAATGAAATATCTCTTCCCTGGTGTGTGAGTGGGGCTCTGTCCCTCTCCAGCTGGTATCAATGGCGGTCTGGCTTTAATTGGCTTTTTCCTGGTGTGTAAGTGGGGCTCAGTACCACTCCAACTGGTATTAATAAAGGTTTGCATTGAATTGGCTCATTCCTGGTGTGTGTGTGGGATTCAGTACCACTCGAGCTGGTATTAATAGAGGTCTGTATTGAATTGGCTCTTTCCTGGTGAATGTGAGGGACTCAGTGCCACTCCAGCTGCTATTAATAGAGGCCTGGATTGAATTGGCTTTTTTTCTGGTTTGTGAGTGGGACTCAGTACCACTCCAGCTGGTATTAATTGAAGCCTGTATTGAATTGGCTCTTTCCTGGTGTGTGAGTGGGACTCAGTACCACTCCAGCTGGTATTAATGGAGGCCTGGAATGAATTGGTTCTTTACTGGTGTGTGAGTGGCACTCAGTACCATTCTAGCTGGTATTAATAGAGGCCTGGATTGAATTGGCTCTTTCTTGGGGGGTCAATGGGACTCAGTACCACTCCAGCTGGTGTTAATAGAGGTTTCGACTGAATTGTCTCTTTCCTGGTGTGTGAGTGGGGCTCAGTACCATTCCAGCTGGTATTAATAGAGGCCTGGATTGAACTGGCACTGTCCAGGTGTGTGAGTGGGGCTCAGTACCACTCCAGCTGTTATTAATGGAGTGCTGTATTGAATTGGCTCTTTCCTGGTGTGTGAGTGGGACTCAATACCACTCCAGCTGGCATTAATGTAGTTCTGTATTGAATTGGCTCTTTCCTGGTGTGTGAGTGGGACTCTACCATTCTAGCTGGTATTAATAGAGGCCTGGATTGAATTGGCTCTTTCCGAGTGTGTGAGTGGGACTCAGTACCATTCCAGCTTGTATTAGTAGAGGCCTGGATTGAATTGGCTCTTTCCTGGTGTGTGAGTGGGACTCAGTACCACTCCAGCTGCTATTAATAGATGCCTGGATTAAATTGGCTCTATCCTGGTGTGTGAGTGGGACTCAGTACCACTCCAGCTGGTATTCATAGAGGCCTGTATTGAATTGGCTCTTTCCTGGTGTGTGAGTGGGACACAGTACCACTCCAGCTGGTATTTATGGAGGCCTGGTTTGACTTGGCTCTTTCCTGGTGAATGGGTGGGACTCAGTACCTCTCCAGCTTGTGTTAATAGAGGCCTGGATTGAATTCGCTTTTTTCTGGGGTGAGTGGGGCTCAGTACCTCTCCAGCTGGTATTAATAGAGGCCTGGATTGAATTGGCTCTTTACTGGGGTGTGACTGGTGCTCAATACCACTCCAGCTGCTATTAATAGAGGCCTGGAATGAATTTGTTCTTTCCTGGTTTGTGAGTGGGACTCAGTAACACTGCAGCTGGTATGAATAGAGGTTTGGATTAAATTGGCTCTTTCCTGGTGTGTGAGTGGGGCTCAGTACCACTTCAGCTGGTAATAAAGGAGGAATGGATTGAAATGGAACTATTCTAGAATCTAAGTGCGGCTCAGTACCACTCCGCTGGTATTAATAGAGGCCTGGAATGAATTTGTTCTTTACAGGTGTGTGAGTGGGACTCAGTAACACTGCAGCTGGTATGAATAGAGGTTTGGATTAAATTGACTCTTTCCTGGTGCGTGACTGGGGCTCAGTACCACTCCAGCTGGTATTAATAGTGACCTGGAATGAACTGGCTGTTTCTTGGTGTGTGAGTGGGACTCAGTACAACTCCAGCTGGTACTAATAGTGACCTGGATTGAATTGGCTCTTTCCTGGTGTGTGAGTGGGGCTCAGTACCACTCCAGCTGGTATTAATGGAGGTCTGGATTGATTTGGCTCTTTCCTGGTTTGTGATTGGGACTCAGTACCACTCCAGCTGGTATTAATGGAATCCTGGATTGATTAGGCTCTTTGCTGGTTTGTAATTGCGGCTCAGTACCACTCCAGCTGGTATTTATAGAGGTTTGGATTAAATTGGCTCTTTCCTGGAGTGTGAGTGGGAGTTAATTCCGCTCCAGCTGGTATTAATAGAGTCCTGTAATGAACTGTCCCTTTCCTGCTGTGTGAGTGGGACTCAGTACCACACCACCTGGTGTTAATAGAGGCCAGGATTGAATTGGCTCTTTCCTGCTGTGTGAGTGGGAGTTATTTCCACTCCATCTGGTATTAATAGAGACCTGGATTGAATTGGCTCTGTCTGGGGTGTTAGTGGGGCTCAGTGCCACTCCAGATGGTATTAGTAGAGGTCTGGATTGAATTGGCTCTTTCCTGGTATGTGATTGGGACTCAGTACCACTCCAGCTGGTCTTAATGGAAGCCTGGAATGATCTATCTCTTTGCTGGTGTGTGAGTGAGTCTCTGTCCCTCTCCAGCTGGTATCAATGGCGGTCTGGCTTTAATTGGCTTTTTCCTGGTGTGTGAGTGGGACTCAGTACCACTTCAGCTGGCATTAATAAAGGTTTGCATTGAATTGGCTCTTTCCTGGTGCGTGAGTGGGGCTCCGTACCGCTCCAGCTGGTATTAATAGAGGCCTGGATTGAATTCGCTCTTTCCTGGTGTGTGTGTGGGATTCAGTACCACTCGAGCTGGTATTAATAGAGGTCTGTATTGAATTGGCTCTTTCCTGGTGAATGTGAGGGACTCAGCGCCACTCCAGCTGCTATTAATAGAGTCCTGGATTGAATTGGCTTTTTTTCTGGTTTGTGAGTGGGACTCAGTACCACTCCAGCTGGTATTAATTGAAGCCTGTATTGAATTGGCTCTTTCCTGGTGTGTGAGTGGGACTCAGTACCACTCCAGCTGGTATTAATGGAGGCCTGGAATGAATTGGTTCTTTACTGGTGTGTGAGTGGCACTCAGTACCATTCTAGCTGGTATTAGTAGATACCTGGATTGAATTGGCTCTTTCTTGGGGAGTCAATGGGACTCAGTACCACTCCAGCTGGTGTTAATAGAGGTTTCGACTGAATTGTCTCTTTCCTGGTGTGTGAGTGGGGCTCAGTACCATTCCAGCTGGTATTAATAGAGGCCTGGATTGAACTGGCACTTTCCAGGTTTGTGAGTGGGGCTCAGTACCACTCCAGCTGGTATTAATCGAGGCCTGTATTGAATTGGCTCTTTCCTGGTGTGTGAGTGGGACTCAGTACCACTCCAGCTGTTATTAATGGAGTGCTGTATTGAATTGGCTCTTTCCTGGTGTGTGAGTGGGACTCAATACCACTCCAGCTGGCATTAATGTAGTTCTGTATTGAATTGGCTCTTTCCTGGTGTGTGAGTGGGACTCTACCATTCTAGCTGGTATTAATAGAGGCCTGGATTGAATTGGCTCTTTCCGAGTGTGTGAGTGGGACTCAGTACCATTCCAGCTTGTATTAGTAGAGGCCTGGATTGAATTGGCTCTTTCCTGGTGTGTGAGTGGGACTCAGTACCACTCCAGCTGCTATTAATAGATGCCTGGATTGAATTGGCGTTTTTCTAGGGTGTGAGTGGGACTCAGTGCCACTCCAGCTGTTATTAATTGAGGCCTGGTTAGAATTGGCTATTTCCTGGTGACTGGGTGGGGCTCAGTACCACTCCAGCTGGTATCAATGGAGGCCTGGATTGAACTGGCTCTTTCCTGGTGTATGTGTGGGGCTCAGTACCATTCCAGCTGTTATTAATAGAGGCCTGGATTAAATTGGCTCTATCCTGGTGTGTGAGTGGGACTCAGTACCACTCCAGCTGGTATTCATAGAGGCCTGTATTGAATTGGCTCTTTCCTGGTGTGTGAGTTGGACACAGTACCACTCCAGCTGGTATTTATGGAGGCCTGGTTTGACTTGGCTCTTTCCTGGTGAATGGGTGGGACTCAGTACCACTCCAGCTTGTGTTAATAGAGGCCTGGATTGAATTCGCTTTTTTCTGGGGTGAGTGGGGCTCAGTACCTCTCCAGCTGGTATTAATAGAGGCCTGGATTGAATTGGCTCTTTACTGGGGTGTGACTGGTGCTCAATACCACTCCAGCTGCTATTAATAGAGGCCTGGAATGAATTTGTTCTTTCCTGGTTTGTGAGTGGGTCTCAGTAACACTGCAGCTGGTATGAATAGAGGTTTGGATTAAATTGGCTCTTTCCTGGTGTGTGAGTGGGGCTCAGTACCACTCCAGCTGGTAATAAAGGAGGAATGGATTGAAATGGAACTATTCTAGAATCTAAGTGCGGCTCAGTACCACTCCGCTGGTATTAATAGAGGCCTGGAATGAATTTGTTCTTTACTGGTGTGTGAGTGGGACTCAGTAACACTGCAGCTGGTATGAATAGAGGTTTGGATTAAATTGACTCTTTCCTGGTGCGTGACTGGGGCTCAGTACCACTCCAGCTGGTATTAATAGTGACCTGCAATGAACTGGCTATTTCTTGGTGTGTGAGTGGGACTCAGTACCACTCCAGCTGGTACTAATAGTGACCTGGATTGAATTGGCTCTTTCCTGGTGTGTGAGTGGGGCTCAGTACCACTCCAGCATGTATTAATGGAGGTCTGGTTTGAATTGGCTCTTTCCTGGTTTGTGATTGGGACTCAGTACCACTCCAGCTTGTATTAATGGAATCCTGGATTTATTAGGCTCTTTGCTGGTGTGTAATTGCGGCTCAGCACCACGCCAGTTGGTATTTATAGAGGTTTGGATTGAATTGGCTCTTTCCTGGAGTGTGAGTGGGAGTTAATTCCACTCCAGCTGGTATTAATAGAGTCCTGTAATGAACTGTCCCTTCCCTGCTGTGTGAGTGGGACTCAGTACCACACCACCTGCTGTTAATAGAGGCCAGGATTGAATTGGCTCTTTCCTGTTGTGTGAGTGGGAGTTATTTCCACTCCATCTGGTATTAATAGAGACCTGGATTGAATTGGCTCTTTCTGGGGTGTTAGTGGGGCTCAGTGCCACTCCAGATGGTATTAGTAGAGGTCTGGATTGAATTGGCTCTTTCCTGGTATGTGATTGGGACTCAGTACCACTCCAGCTGGTCTTAATGGAAGCCTGGAATGAACTATCTCTTTCCTGGTGTGTGAGTGTGTCTCTGTCCCTCTCCAGCTGGTATCAATGGCGGTCTGGCTTTAATTGGCTTTTTCCTGGTGTGTGAGTGGGACGCAGTACCACTTCAGCTGGCATTAATAAAGGTTTGCATTGAATTGGCTCTTTCCTGGTGCGTGAGTGGGGCTCCATACCGCTCCAGCTGGTATTAATAGAGGCCTGGATTGAATTGGCTCTTTCCTGGTGTGTGAGTGGGATTCAGTACCACTCCAGCTGCTATTAATAGATGCCTGGATTAAATTGGCGTTTTCCTGGGGTGTGATTGGGACTCAGTGCCACTCCAGCTGTTATTAATAGAGGCCTTGTTTGAATTGGCTCTTTCCTGGGGTGTTAGTGGGGCTCAGTGCCACTCCAGATGGTATTAGTAGATGTCTGGATTGAATTTGCCCTTTTCTGGTATGTGAGTGGGACTCAGTACCACTCCAGCTGGTCTTAATGGAATCCTGGAATGAACTATCTCTTTCCTGGTGTGTGAGTGGGTCTCTGTCCCTCTCCAGCTGGTATCAATGGCGGTCTGGCTTTAATTGGGTTTTTCCTGGTGTGTGAGTGGGGCTCAGTACCACTCCAGCTGGCATTAATAAAGGTTTGCATTGAATTGGCTCTTTCCTGGTGCGTGACTGGGGCTCAGTACCACGCCAGCTGGTATTAATTGAAGCCTGTATTGAATTGGCTCTTTCCTGGTGTGTGAGTGGGACTCAGTACCACTCCAGCTGGTATTAATGGAGGCCTGGAATGAATTGGTTCTTTACTGGTGTGTGAGTGGCACTCAGTACCATTCTAGCTGGTATTAATAGAGGCCTGGATTGAATTGGCTCTTTCTTGGGGAGTCAATGGGACTCAGTAACACTCCAGCTGGTGTTAATAGAGGTTTCGACTGAATTGTCTCTTTCCTGGTGTGTGAGTGGGGCTCAGTACCACTCCAGCTGGTATTAATCGAGGCCTGGATTGAACTGGCACTTTCCAGGTGTGTGAGTGGGGCTCAGTACCACTCCAGCTGGTATTAATCGAGGCCTGTATTGAATTGGCTCTTTCCTGGTGTGTGAGTGGGACTCAGTACCAATCCAGCTGTTATTAATGGAGTTCTGTATTGAATTGGCTCTTTCCTGGTGTGTGAGTGGGACTCAATACCACTCCAGCTGGAATTAATGTAGTTCTGTATTGAATTGTCTCTTTCCTGGTGTGTGAGTGGGGCTCAGTACCATTCTAGCTGGTATTAATAGAGGCCTGGATTGAACTGGCACTTTCCAGGTGTGTGAGTGGGGCTCAGTACCACTCCAGCTGGTATTAATCGAGGCCTGTATTGAATTGGCTCTTTCCTGGTGTGTGAGTGGGACTCAGTACCACTCCAGCTGTTATTAATGGAGTTCTGTATTGAATTGGCTCTTTCCTGGTGTGTGAGTGGGACTCAATACCACTCCAGCTGGCATTAATGTAGTTCTGTATTGAATTGGCTCTTTCCGAGTGTGTGAGTGGGACTCAGTACCATTCCAGCTTGTATTAGTAGAGGCCTGGATTGAATTGGCTCTTTCCTGGTGTGTGAGTGGGACTCAGTACCACTCCAGCTGCTATAAATAGATGCCTGGATTGAATTGGCTTTTTTCTCGGGTGTGAGTGGGACTCAGTGCCACTCCAGCTGTTATTAATTGAGGCCTGGTTAGAATTGGCTATTTCCTGGTGACTGGGTGGGGCTCAGTATCACTCCAGCTGGTATCAATGGAGGCCTGGATTGAACTGGCTCTTTCCTGGTGTATGTGTGGGGCTCAGTACCATTCCAGCTGTTATTAATAGAGGCCTGGATTAAATTGGCTCTATCCTGGTGTGTGAGTGGGACTCAGTACCACTCCAGCTGGTATTCATAGAGGCCTGTATTGAATTGGCTCTTTCCTGGTGTGTGAGTGGGACACAGTACCACTCCAGCTGGTATTTATGGAGGCCTGTTTTGACTTGGCTCTTTCCTGGTGAATGGGTGGGACTCAGTACCACTCCAGCTTGTGTTAATAGAGGCCTGGATTGAATTCGCTTTTTTCTGGGGTGAGTGGGGCTCAGTACCTCTCCAGCTGGTATTAATAGAGGCCTGGATTGAATTGGCTCTTTACTGGGGTGTGACTGGTGCTCAATACCACTCCAGCTGCTATTAATAGAGGCCTGGAATGAATTTGTTCTTTCCTGGTTTGTGAGTGGGACTCAGTAACACTGCAGCTGGTATGAATAGAGGTTTGGATTAAATTGGCTCTTTCCTGGTGTGTGAGTGGGGCTCAGTACCACTCCAGCTGGTAATAAAGAAGGAATGGATTGAAATGGAACTATTCTGGAGTCTAAGTGCGGCTCAGTACCACTCCGCTGGTATTAATAGAGGCCTGGAATGAATGTGTTCTTTACTGGTATATGAGTGTGACTCAGTAACACTGCAGCTGGTATGAATAGAGGTTTGGATTAAATTGACTCTTTCCTGGTGCGTGACTGGGGCTCAGCACCACTCCAGCTGGTATTAATAGAGGCCTGGAATGAACTGGCTATTTCTTGGTGTGTGAGTGGGACTCAGTACCACTCCAGCTGGTACTAATAGTGACCTGGATTGAATTGGCTCTTTCCTGGTGTGTGAGTGGGGCTCAGTACCACTCCAGCTGGTATTAATGGAAGTCTGGATTGATTTGGCTCTTTCCTGGTGTGTGACTGGGGCTCAGTACCACTCCAGCATGTATTAATGGAGGTCTGGTTTGAATTGGCTCTTTCCTGGTTTGTGATTGGGACTCAGTACCACTCCAGCTGGTGTTAATGGAATCCTGGATTGAATTGGCTCTTTCCTGGTGTGTGAGTGGGGCTCAGTACCACGCCAGCTGGTATTTATAGAGGTTTGGATTGAATTGGCTCCTTCCTGGAGTGTGAGTGGGAGTTAATTCCACTCCAGCTGGTATTAATAGAGGCCTGTAATGAACTGTCCCTTTCCTGCTGTGTGAGTGGGACTCAGTACCACACCACCTGGTGTTAATAGAGGCCAGGATTGAATTGGCTCTTTCCTGTTGTGTGAGTGGGAGTTATTTCCACTCCATCTGTTATTAATAGAGACCTGGATTGAATTGGCTCTTTCTGTGGTGTTAGTGGGGCTCAGTGCCACTCCAGATGGTATTAGTAGAGGTCTGGATTGAATTGGCTCTTTCCTGGTATGTGATTGGGACTCAGTACCACTCCAGCTGGTCTTAATGGAAGCCTGGAATGAACTATCTCTTTCCTGGTGTGTGAGTGGGTCTCTGTCCCTCTCCAGCTGGTATCAATGGCGGTCTGGCTTTAATTGGCTTTTTCCTGGTGTGTGAGTGGGACTCAGTACCACTTCAGCTGGCATTAATAAAGGTTTGCATTGAATTGGCTCTTTCAAGGTGCGTGAGTGGGGCTCCGTACCGCTCCAGCTGGTATTAATAGAGGCCTGGATTGAATTGGCTCTTTCCTGGTGTGTGAGTGGGACTCAGTACCACTCCAGCTGCTATTAATAGATCCCTGGATTGAATTGGCGTTTTTCTGGGGTGTGATTGGGACTCAGTGCCACTCCAGCTGTTATTAATAGAGGCCTTGTTTGAATTGGCTCTTTCCTGGAGTGTTAGTGGGGCTCAGTGCCACTCCAGATGGTGTAAGTAGAGGTCTGGATTGAATTGGCTCTTTCCTGGTATGTGAGTGGGACTCAGTACCACTCCAGCTGGTCTTAATGGAATCCTGGAATGAACTATCTCTTTCCTGGTGTGTGAGTGGGTCTCTGTCCCTCTCCAGCTGGTATCAATGGCGGTCTGGCTTTAATTGGGTTTTTCCTGGTGTGTGAGTGGGACTCAGTACCTCTCCAGCTGGCATTAATAAAGGTTTGCATTGAATTGGCTCTTTCCTGGTGCGTGAGTGGGGCTCAGTACCGCTCCAGCTGGTATTAATAGAGGCCTGGATTGAATTGGCTCTTTCCTGGTGTGTGAGTGGGACTCAGTACCACTCCAGCTGCTATTAATAGATGCCTGGATTGAATTGGCGTTTTTCTGGGGTGTGATTGGGACTCACTACCACTCCAGCTGGTCTTAATGGAAACCTGGAATGAACTATCTCTTTCCTGGTGTGTGAGTAGGGCTCTGTCCCTCTCCAGCTGGTATCAATGTCGGTCTGGCTTTAATTGGCTTTTTCCTGGTGTGTGAGTGGGGATCAGTACCACTCCAACTGGTATTAATAAAGGTTTGCATTGAATTGGCTCTTTCCTGGTGTGTGAGTGGGATTCTGTACCACTCCAGCTGGTATTAGTATAGGTCTGTATTGAATTGGCTCTTTCCTTGTGAATGTGAGGGACTCAGTGCCACTGCAGCTGCTATTAATAGAGGCCTGGATTGAATTGGTTTTTTCTGGGGTGTGAGTGGGACTCAGTACCACTCCAGCTGGTATTAATTGAAGCCTGTATTGAATTGGCTCTTTCCTGGTGTGTGAGTGGGACTCAGTACCACTCCAGCTGGTATTAATGGAGGCCTGGAATGAATTGGTTCTTTACTGGTGTGTGAGTGGCACTCAGTACCATTCTAGCTGGTATTAATAGAGGCCTGGATTGAATTGGCTGTTTCTTGGGGAGTCAATGGGACTCAGTACCACTCCAGCTGGTGTTAATAGAGGTTTCGACTGAATAGTCTCTTTCCTGGTGTGTGAGTGGGGCTCAGTACCATTCCAGCTGGTATTAATAGAGGCCTGGATTGAACTGGCACTTTCCAGGTGCGTGAGTGGGGCTCAGTACCACTCCAGCTGGTATTAATCGAGGCCTGTATTGAATTGGCTCTTTCCTGGTGTGTGAGTGGGACTCAGTACCACTCCAGCTGTTATTAATGGAGTTCCGTATTGAATTGGCTGTTTCCTGGTGTGTGAGTGGGACTCAATACCACTCCAGCTGGCATTGATGTATTTCTGTATTGAATTGGCTCTTTCCTGGTGTGTGAGTGGGACTCTACCATTCTAGCTGGTATTAATAGAGGCCTGGATTGAATTGGCTCTTTCCGAGTGTGTGAGTGGGACTCAGTACCATTCCAGCTTGTATTAGTAGAGGCCTGGATTGAATTGGCTCTTTCCTGGTGTGTGAGTGGGACTCAGTACCACTCCAGCTGCTATTAATAGATGCCTGGATTGAATTGGCGTTTTTCTGGGGTGTGATTGGGACTCAGTGCCACTCCAGCTGTTATTAATAGAGGCCTCGTTTGAATTGGCTCTTTCCTGGGGTGTTAGTGGGGCTCAGAACCACTCCAGATGGTATTAGTAGAGGTCTGGATTGAATTGGCTCTTTCTGGGGTGTTAGTGGGGCTCAGTGCCACTCCAGATGGTATTAGTAGAGGTCTGGATTGAATTGGCTCTTTCCTGGTATGTGAGTGGGACTCAGTACCACTCCAGCTGGTCTTAATGGAAGCCTGGAATGAACTATCTCTTTCCTGGTGTGTGAGTGGGTCTCTGTCCCTCTCCAGCTGGTATCAATGGCGGTCTGGCTTTAATTGGCTTTTTCCTGTTGTGTGAGTGGGACTCAGTACCACTCCAGCTGGCATTAATAAAGGTTTGCATTGAATTGGCTCTTTCCTGGTGCGTGAGTGGGGCTCAGTACCGCTCCAGCTGGTATTAATAGAGGCCTGGATTGAATTGGCTCTTTCCTGGTGTGTGAGTGGGATTCAGTACCACTCCAGCTGGTCTTAATGGAAGCCTGGAATGAACTATCTCTTTCCGGGTTTGTGAGTGGGGCTCTGTCCCTCTCCTGCTGGTATCAATGGCGGTCTGGCTTTAATTGGCTTTTTCCTGGTGTGTGAGTGGGGCTCAGTACCACTCCAATCGGTATTAATAAAGGTTTGCATTGAATTGGCTCTTTTCTGGTGTGTGAGTGGGGCTCAGCACTACTACTCATGGTATTAATAGAGATCTGGATTGAATTCGCTCTTTCCTGGTGTGTGAGTGGGACTCAGTACCACTCCAGCTGGTATTAATGGAGGCCTGGAATGAATTGGCTCTTTCCTGGTGTGTGAGTGGGACTCAGTACCACTCCAGCTGGTATTAATGGAGGCCTGGAATGAATTTGTTCTTTACTGATGTGTGAGTGCGACTCAGTACCATTCTAGCTGGTATTAATAGAGGCCTGGATTGAATTGGCTCTTTCTTGGGGAGTCAATGGGACTCAGTACCACTCTAGCTGGTATTAATAGAGGTTTCGACTGAATTGTCTCTTTCCTGGTGTGTGAGTGGGGCTCAGTACCATTCCAGCTGGTATTAATAGAGGCCTGGATTGAATTGGCACTTTCCAGGTGTGTGAGTATTGCTCAGTACCACTCCAGCTGGTATTAATCGAGGCCTGTTTTGAATTGGCTCTTTCCTGGTGTGTGATTGTTACTCACTACCACTCCAGCTGGTCTTAATTGAAGCCTGGAATGAACTATCTCTTTCCTGGTGTGTGAGTACGGCTCAGTACCACTCCAGCTGGTATTAATCGAGGCCTGTATTGAATTGGCTCTTTCCTGGTCTGTGAGTGGGACTCAGTACCACTCCAGCTGGTATTAGTAGAGGCCTGGATTGAATTGGCTCTTTCCTGGTGTGTGAGTGGGACTCCGTAACACTCCAGCTGCTATTAATAGATGCCTTGATTGAATTGGCGTTTTTCGAGGGTGTGAGTGGGACTCAGTGCCACTCCAGCTGTTATTAATTGAGGCCTGGTTAGAATTGGCTATTTCCTGGTGACTGGGTGGGACTCAGTACCACTCCAGCTGGTATCAATGGAGGCCTGGATTGAACTGGCTCTTTCCTGGTGTGTGTGTGGGACTCAGTACCATTCCAGCTGTTATTAATAGAGGCCTGGATTAAATTGGCTCCATCCTGCTGTGTGAGTGGGACTCAGTACCACTGCAGCTGGTTTGAATAGAGGTTTGGATTAAATTGACTCTTTCCTGGTGCGTGACTGGGGCTCAGTTCCACTCCAGCTGGTATTAATAGAGGCCTGGAATGAACTGGCTATTTCTTGGTGTGTGAGTGGGACTCAGTACCACTCCAACTGATACTAATAGTGACCTGGATTGAATTGGCTCTTTCCTGGTGTGTGAGTGGGGCTCAGTACCACTCCAGCATGTATTAATGGAGGTCTGGTTTGAATTGGCTCTTTCCTGGTTTGTGATTGGGACTCAGTACCACTCCAGCTGGTATTAATGGAATCCTGGATTGATTAGGCTCTTTGCTGGTGTGTAATTGCGGCTCAGTCGCACGCCAGCTGGTATTTATAGAGGTTTGGATTGAATTGGCTCTTTCCTGGAGTGTGAGTGGGAGTTAATTCCACTCCAGCTGGTATTAATAGAGGCCTGTAATGAACTGTCCCTTTCCTGCTGTGTGAGTGGGACTCAGTACCACTCCACCTGGTGCTAATAGAGGCCAGGATTGAATTGGCTCTTTCCTGTTGTGTGAGTGGGAGTTATTTCCACTCCATCTGGTATTAATAGAGACCTGGATTGAATTGGCTCTTTCTGGGGTGTTAGTGGGGCTCAGTGCCACTCCAGATGGTATTAGTAGAGGTCTGGATTGAATTGGCTCTTTCCTGGTATGTGAGTGGGACTCAGTACCACTCCAGCTGGTCTTAATGGAAGCCTGGAATGAACTATCTCTTTCCTGGTGTGTGAGTGGGACTCAGTACCACTCCAGCTGGCATTAATAAATGTTTGCATTGAATTGGCTCTTTCCTGGTCGTGAGTGGGGCTCAGTACCGCTCCAGCTGGAATGATGGAGGCCTGGATTGAATTGGCTCTTTCCTGGTGTGTGAGTGGGACTCAGTACCACTCCAGCTGCTATTAATAGATGCCTGGATTGAATTGGCATTTTTCTGGGGTGTTATTGTGACTCAGTGCCACTCCAGCTGTTATTAATAGAGGCCTTGTTTGAATTGGCTCTTTCCTGGGGTGTTAGTGGGGCTTAGTACCGCTCCAGATGGTATTAGTAGAGGTCTGGATTGAATTGGCTATTTCCTGGTGTGTGAGTGGGACTCAGTACCACTCCAGCTGCTATTAGTAGATGCCTGGATTGAATTGGCGTTTTTCTGGGGTGTGATTGGGACTCACTACCACTCCAGCTGGTCTTAATTGAAGCCTGGAATGAACTATCTCTTTCCTGGTGTGTGAGTGGGGCTCTGTCCCTCTCCAGCTGGTATCAATGGCGGTCTGGCTTTAATTGGCTTTTTCCTGGTGTGTGAGTGGGGCTCAGTACCACTCCAACTGGTATTAAAAAAGGTTTGCATTGAATTGGCTCTTTCCTGGTGTTTGAGTCGGGCTCAGCACTACTACTCATGGTATTAATAGAGATCTGGATTGAATTCGCTCTTTCCTGGTGTGTGTGTGGGATTCAGTACCACTCCAGCTGGTATTAATAGAGGTCTGTATTGAATTGGCTCTTTCCTGGTGAATGTGAGGGACTCAGTGCCACTCCAGCTGCTATTAATAGAGGCCTGGATTGAATTGGCTTTTTTCTGGGGTGTTAGTGGGACACAGTACCACTCCAGCTGGTATTAATTGAAGCCTGTATTGAATTGGCTCTTTCCTGGTGTGTGAGTGGGACTCAGTACCACTCCAGCTGGTATTAATGGAGGCCTGGAATGAATTGGTTCTTTACTGGTGTGTGAGTGCGACTCAGTACCATTCTAGCTGGTATTAATAGAGGCCTGGATTGAATTGGCTCTTTCTTGGGGAGTCAATGGGACTCAGTACCACTCTAGCTGGTGTTAATAGAGGTTTCGACTGAATTGTCTCTTTCCTGGTGTGTGAGTGGGGCTCAGTACCATTCCAGCTGGTATTAATAGAGGCCTGGATTGAACTGGCATTTTCCAGGTGTGTGAGTGGGGCTCAGTACCACTCCAGCTGGTATTAATCGAGGCCTGTATTGAATTGGCTCTTTCCTGGTGTGTGAGTGGGACTCAGTACCACTCCAGCTGTTATTAATGGAGTTCTGTATTGAATTGGCTCTTTCCTGGTGTGTGAGTGGGACTCAATACCATTCCAGCTTGTATTAGTAGAGGCCTGGATTGAATTGGCTCTTTCCTGGTGTGTGAGTGGGACTCCGTAACACTTCAGCTGCTATTAATAGATGCCTTGATTGAATTGGCGTTTTTCGAGGGTGTGAGTGGGACTCAGTGCCACTCCAGCTGTTATTAATTGAGGCCTGGTTAGAATTGGCTATTTCCTGGTGACTGGGTGGGACTTAGTACCACTCCAGCTGGTATCAATGGAGGCCTGGATTGAACTGGCTCTTTCCTGGTGTGTGTGTGGGACTCAGTACCTTTCCAGCTGTTATTAATAGAGGCCTGGATTAAATTGGCTCCATCCTGTTGTGTGAGTGGGACTCAGTACCACTGCAGCTGGTTTGAATAGAGGTTTGGATTAAATTGACTCTTTCCTGGTGCGTGACTGGGGCTCAGTTCCACTCCAGCTGGTATTAATAGAGGCCTGGAATGAACTGGCTATTTCTTGGTGTGTGAGTGGGACTCAGTACCACTCCAGCTGGTTCTAATAGTGACCTGGATTGAATTGGCTCTTTCCTGGTGTGTGAGTGGGGCTCAGTACCACTCCAGCTGGTATTAATGGAGGTCTGGATTGATTTGGCTCTTTCCTGGTGTGTGACTGGGGCTCAGTACCACTCCAGCATGTATTAATGGAGGTCTGGTTTGAATTGGCTCTTTCCTGGTTTGTGATTGGGACTCAGTATGACTCCAGATGGTATTAATGGAATCCTGGATTGATTAGGCTCTTTGCTGGTGTGTAATTGCGGCTCAGTCGCACGCCAGCTGGTATTTATAGAGGTTTGGATTGAATTGGCTCTTTCCTGGAGTGTGAGTGGGAGTTAATTCCACTCCAGCTGGTATTACTAGAGGCCTGTAATGAACTGTCCCTTTCCTGCTGTGTGAGTGGGACTCAGTACCACACCACCTGGTGTTAATAGAGGCCAGGATTGAATTGGCTCTTTCCTGTTGTGTGAGTGGGAGTTATTTCCACTCCTTCTGGTATTAATAGAGACCTGGATGGAATTGGCTCTTTCTGGGGTGTTAGTGGGGCTCAGTGCCACTCCAGATGTCATTAATAGAGGTCTGGATTGAATTGGCTCTTTCCTGGTATGTGAGTGGGACTCAGTACCACTCCAGCTGGTCTTTATGGAAGCCTGGAATGAACTATCTCTTTCCTGGTGTGTGAGTGGGACTCAGTACCACTCCAGCTGGCAGTAATAAAGGTTTGCATTGAATTGGCTATTTCCTGGTGCGTGAGTGGGGCTCAGTACCGCTCCAGCTGGTATTAATAGAGGCCTGGATTGAATTGGTTCTTTCCTGGTGTGTGAGTGGGACTCAGTACCACTCCAGCTGCTATTAATAGATGCCTGGATTGAATTGGCATTTTTCTGGGGTGTTATTGTGACTCAGTGCCACTCCAGCTGTTATTAATAGAGGCCTTGTTTGAATTGGCTCTTTCCTGGGGTGCTAGTGGGGCTTAGTACCGCTCCAGATGGTATTAGTAGAGGTCTGGATTGAATTGGCTATTTCCTGGTGTGTGAGTGGGACTCAGTACCACTCCAGCTGCTATTAATAGATGCCTGGATTGAATTGGCGTTTTTCTGGGGTGTGATTGGGACTCACTACCACTCCAGCTGGTCTCAATTGAAGCCAGGAATGAACTATCTCTTTCCTGGTGTATGAGTGGGGCTCTGTCCCTCTCCAGCTGGTATCAATGGCGGTCTGGCTTTAATTGGCTTTTTCCTGGTGTGTGAGTGGGGCTCAGGACCAGTCCAACTGGTATTAATAAAGGTTTGCATTGAATTGGCTCTTTCCTGGTGTGTGAGTGGGGCTCAGCACTACTACTCATGGTATTAATAGAGATCTGGATTGAATTCGCTCTTTCCTGGTGTGTGTGTGGGATTCAGTACCACTCCAGCTGGTATTAATAGAGGTCTGTATTGAATTGGCTCTTTCCTGGTGAATGTGAGGGACTCAGTGCCACTCCAGCTGCTATTAATAGAGGCTTGGATTGAATTGGCTTTTTTCTGGGGTGTGAGTGGGACACAGTACCACTCCAGCTGGTATTAATTGAAGCCTGTATTGAATTGGCTCTTTCCTGGTGTGTGAGTGGGACTCAGTACCACTCCAGCTGGTATTAATGGAGGCCTGGAATGAATTGGTTCTTTACTGGTGTGTGAGTGCGACTCAGTACCATTCTAGCTGGTATTAATAGAGGCCTGGATTGAATTGGCTCTTTCTTGGGGAGTCAATGGGACTCAGTACCACTCCAGCTGGTGTTAATAGAGGTTTCGACTGAATTGTCTCTTTCCTGGTGTGTGAGCGGGGCTCAGTACCTTTCCAGCTGGTATTAATAGAGGCCTGGATTGAACTGGCACTTTACAGGTGTGTGAGTGGGGCTCAGTACCACTCCAGCTGGTATTAATCGTGGCCTGTATTGAATTGGCTCTTTCCTGGTGTGTGAGTGGGACTCAGTACCACTCCAGCTGTTATTAATGGAGTTCTGTATTGAATTGGCTCTTTCCTGGTGTGTGAGTGGGAGTCAATACCACTCCAGCTGGCATTAATGTAGTTCTGTACTGAATTGGATCTTTCCTGGTGTGTGAGTGGGACTCAGTACCATTCCAGCTGTTATTAATAGAGGCCTGGATTGAACTGGGACTTTCCAGGTGTGTGAGTGGGGCTCAGTACCACTCCAGCTGGCATTAATGTAGTTCTGTACTGAATTGGCTCTTTCCTGGTGTGTGAGTGGGACTCAGTACCATTCCAGCTTGTATTAGTCGAGGCCTGGATTGAATTGGCTCTTTCCTGGTTTGTGATTGGGACTCAGTACCACTCCAGCTGGTATTAATGGAATCCTGGATTGATTAGTTTATTTGCTGGTGTATAATTGCGGCTCAGTACCACGCCAGCTGGTATTTATAGAGGTTTGGATTGAATTGGCTCTTTCCTGGAGTGTGAGTGGGAGTTGATTCCACTCCAGCTGGTATTAATAGAGGCCTGTAATGAACTGTCCCTTTCCTGCTGTGTGAGTGGGACTCAGTACCACTCCACCTGGTGTTAATAGAGGCCAGGATTGAATTGGCTCTTTCCTGTTGTGTGAGTGGGAGTTATTTCCACTCCATCTGGTATTAATAGAGACCTGGATTGAATTGGCTCTTTCTGGGGTGTTAGTGGGGCTCAGTGCCACTCCAGATGGTATTAGTAGAGGTCTGGATTAATTGGCTATTTCCTGGTATGTGAGTGGGACTCAGTACCACTCCAGCTGGTCTTAATGGAAGCCTGGAATGAACTATCTCTTTCCTGGTGTGTGAGAGGGTCTTTGTCCCTCTCCAGCTGGTATCAATGGCGGTCTGGCTTTAATTGGCTTTTTCCTGGTGTGTGAGTGGGACTCAGTACCACTCCAGCTGGCATTAATAAAGGTTTGCCTTGAATTGGCTCTTTCCTGTTGCGTGAGTGGGGCTCAGTACCACTCCAGCTGCTATTAATAGATGCCAGGATTGAATTGGCATTTTTCTGGGGTGTGATTGTGACGCAGTACCACTCCAGCTGTTATTAATAGAGGCCTTGTTTGAATTGGCTCTTTCTGGGGTGTTCGTGGGGCTCAGTGCCACTCCAGATGGTATTAGTAGAGGTCTGGATTGAATTGGCTCTTTTCTGGTAATTGAGTGGGACTCAGTACCACTCCAGCTGGTCTTAATGGAAGCCTGGAATGAACTATCTCTTTCCTGGTGTGTGAGTGGGTCTCTGTCCCTCTCCAGCTGGTATCAATGGCGGTCTGGCTTTAATTGGCTTTTTCCTGGTGTGTGAGTGGGACTCAGTACCACTCCAGCTGGCATTAATAAAGGTTTGCATTGAATTGGCTCTTTCCTGGTGCGTGAGTGGGGCTCAGTACCACTCCAGCTGGTATTAATAGAGGCCTGGATTGAATTGGCTCTTTCCTGGTATGTGAGTGGGACTCAGTACCACTCCAGCTGGTCTTAATGGAAGCCTGGAATGAACTATCTCTTTCCTGGTGTGTGAGTGGGTCTCTGTCCCTCTCCAGCTGGTATCAATGGCGGTCTGGCTTTAATTGGCTTTTTCCTGGTGTGTGAGTGGGACTCAGTACCACTCCAGCTGGCATTAATAATGGTTTGCATTGAATTGGCTATTTCCTGGTGCGTGAGTGGGGCTCAGTACCGCTCCAGCTGGTATTAATAGAGGCCTGGATTGAATTGGCTCTTTCCTGGTGTGTGAGTGGGACTCAGTACCACTCCAGCTGCTATTAATAGATGCCTGGATTGAATTGGCATTTTTCTGGGATGTTATTGTGACTCAGTGCCACTCCAGCTGTTATTAATAGAGGCCTTGTTTGAATTGGCTCTTTCCTGGGGTGTTAGTGGGGCTTAGTACCGCTCCAGATGGTTTTAGTAGAGGTCTGGATTGAATTGGCTATTTCCTGGTGTGTGAGTGGGACTCAGTACCACTCCAGCTGCAATTAATAGATGCCTGGATTGAATTGGCGTTTTTCTGGGGTGTGATTGGGACTCACTACCACTCCAGCTGGTCTTAATTGAAGCCTGGAATGAACTATCTCTTTCCTGGTGTATGAGTGGGGCTCTGTCCCTCTCCAGCTGGTATCAATGGCGGTCTGGCTTTAATTGGCTTTTTCCTGGTGTGTGAGTGGGTCTCAGTACCACTCCAACTGGTATTAATAAAGGTTTGCATTGAATTGGCTCTTTCCTGGTGTGTGAGTGGGGCTCAGCACTACTACTCATGGTATTAATAGAGATCTGGATTGAATTCGCTCTTTCCTGGTGTGTGTGTGGGATTCAGTACTACTCCAGCTGGTATTAATAGAGGTCTGTATTGAATTGGCTCTTTCCTGGTGAATGTGAGGGACTCAGTGCCACTCCAGCTGCTATTAATAGAGGCTTGGATTGAATTGGCTTTTTCTGGGGTGTGAGTGGGACACAGCACCACTCCAGCTGGTATGAATTGAAGCCTGTATTGAATTGGCTCTTTCCTGGTGTGTGAGTGGGACTCAGTACCACTCCAGCTGGTATTAATGGAGGCCTGGAATGAATTGGTTCTTTACTGGTGTGTGAGTGGGACTCAGTACCATTCTAGCTGGTATTAATAGAGGCCTGGATTGAATTGGCTCTTTCTTGGGGAGTCAATGGGACTCAGTACCACTCCAGCTGGTGTTAATAGAGGTTTCGACTGAATTGTCTCTTTCCTGGTGTGTGAGCGGGGCTCAGTACCTTTCCAGCTGGTTTTAATAGAGGCCTGGATTGAACTGGCACTTTCCAGGTGTGTGAGTGGGGCTCAGTACCACTCCAGCTGGTATTAATCGAGGCCTGTATTGAATTGGCTCTTTCCTGGTGTGTGAGTGGGACTCAGTACCACTCCAGCTGTTATTAATGGAGTTCTGTATTGAATTGGCTCTTTCCTGGTGTGTGAGTGGGACTCAATACCACTCCAGCTGGCATTAATGTAGTTCTGTACTGAATTGGCTCTTTCCTGGTGTGTGAGTGGGACTCAGTACCATTCCAGCTTGTATTAGTAGAGGCCTGGATTGAATTGGCTCTTTCCTGGATTGTGATTGGGACTCAGTCCCACTCCAGCTGGTATTAATGGAATCCTGGATTGATTAGGCTCTTTGCTGGTGTGTAATTGCGGCTCAGTACCACACCACCTGGTGTTAATAGAGGCCAGGATTGAATTGGCTCTTTCCTGTTGTGTGAGTGGGAGTTATTTCCACTCCATCTGGTATTAATAGAGACCTGGATTGAATTGGCTCTGTCTGGGGTGTTAGTGGGGCTCAGTGCCACTCCAGATGGTATTAGTAGAGGTCTGGATTGAATTGGCTCTTTCCTGGTATGTGAGTGGGACTCAGTACCACTCCAGCTGGTCTTAATGGAAGCCTGGAATGAACTATCTCTTTCCTGGTGTGTGAGTGGGTCTCTGTCCCTCTCCAGCTGGTATCAATGGCGGTCTGGCTTTAATTGGCTTTTTTCCTGGTGTGTGAGTGGGACTCAGTACCACTCCAGCTGGCATTAATAAAGGTTTGCATTGAATTGGCTCTTTCCTGGTGCGTGAGTGGGGCTCAGTACCGCTCCAGCTGGTATTAATAGAGGCCTGGATTGAATTGGCTCTTTCCTGGTGTGTGAGTGGGACTCAGTACCAGTCCAGCTGCTATTATTAGATGCCTGGATTGAATTGGCGTTTTTCTGGGGTGTGATTGGGACTCAGTGCCACTCCAGCTGTTATTAATAGAGGCCTTGTTTGAATTGGCTCTTTCCTGGTATGTGAGTGGGACTCAGTACCACTCCAGTTGATATTAATAGAAGCCTGGATTGAATTGGCTCTTTCCGAGTGTTTGAGTGGGACTCAGTACCATTCCAGCTGGCATTAATAGAGGCCTGGATTGAATTGGCTCTTTCCTGGTGAATTGGTGGGACTCAGTACCACTCCAGTTGATATTAATAGAAGCCTGGATTGAACTGGCTCTTTCCTGGTGTGTGAGTTGGACACAGTACCACTCCAGCTGTTATTATTAGAGGTTTGGATTAAATTGGCTCTTTCCTGGTGTGTGAGTTGGACTCAGTACCATTCCAGCTGTTATTATTAGAGGTCTGGATTAATTTGGCTCTTTCCTGGTGTGTGATTGGGACTCAGTACCACTCCAGCTGGTATTAATAGAGGGCTTGTTTGAATTGGCTCTTTCCTGGGGTTTTAGTGGGGCTCAGTGCCACACCATCTGGTCTTAATGGAAGCCTGGAATGAACTATCTCTTTCCTGGTGTGTGAGTGGGTCTCTGTCCCTCTCCAGCTGGTATTAATGGCGGTCTGGCTTTAATTGGCTTTTTCCTGGTGTGTGAGTGGGACTCAGTACCACTCCAGCTGGCATTAATAAAGGTTTGCATTGAATTGGCTCTTTCCTGGTGTGTGGGTGGGGCTCAGTACCGCTCCAGCTGGTATTAATAGAGGCCTGGATTGAATTGGCTCTTTCCTGGTGTGTGATTGGGACTCAGCACCACTCCAGCTGGTATTAATGGGATCCTGGATTGATTTGGCTCTTTCCTGGTGTGTAATTGCGGCTCGGTACCACTGCAGCTGGTATGAATAAAGGTTTGATATAATTGATTCTTTCCTGGTGCGTGACTGGGGCTCAGTACCACTCCAGCTGCTATTAATAGATGCCAGGATTGAATTGGCATTTTTCTGGGGTGTGATTGTGACTCAGTGCCACTCCAGCTGTTATTAATAGAGGCCTTGTTTGAATTCGCTCTTTCCTGGGGTGTTAGTGGGGCTCAGTGCCACTCCACATGGTATTAGTAGTAGTCTGGATTGAATTGGCTCTTTCCTGGTATGTGAGTGGGACTCAGTACCACTCCAGCTGGTTTTAATGGAAGCCTGGAATGAACTATCTCTTTCCTGGTGTGTGAGTGGGTCTCTGTCCCTCTCCAGCTGGTATCAATGGCGGTCTGGCTTTAATTGGCTTTTTCCTGGTGTGTGAGTGGGACTCAGTACCACTCCAGCTGGCATTAATAAAGGTTTGCATTGAATTCGCTCTTTCCTGGTGCGTGAGTGGGGCTCAGTACCGCTCCAGCTGGTATTAATAGAGGCCTGGATTGAATTGGCTCTTTCCTGGTGTGTGAGTGGGACTCAGTACCACTCCAGCTGCTATTAATAGATGCCTGGATTGAATTGGCGTTTTTCTGGGGTGTGATTGTGACTCAGTGCCACTCCAGCTGTTATTAATAGAGGCCTTGTTTGAATTGGCTCTTTTCTGGTGTGTGAGTGGGACTCAGTACCATTCCAGTTGGTATTAATCGAGGCCTGGATTGAATTGGCTCTTTCCGAGTGTGTGAGTGGGACTCAGTACCATTCCAGCTGGTATTAATGGAGGCCTGGATTGAATTGGCTCTTTCCTGGTGAATTGGTGGGACTCAGTACCACTCCAGCTGGTATTAATGGAGGCCTTGATTGATTTGGCTCTTTACTGGTGTTTGAGTGGGACGCAGTACCACTCCAGCTGTTATTAATAGAGACCCGGATTGATTTGGCTCTTTACTGGTGTTTGAGTGGGACTCAGTACCACTCCAGCTGGTACTAATAGTGACCTGGATTGAATTGGCTCTTTCCTGGTGTGTGAGTGGGGCTCAGTACCACTCCAGCTGGTATTAATGGAGGTCTGGATTGATTTGGCTCTTTCCTGGTGTGTGAGTGGGGCTCAGTATCACTCCAGCATGTATTATTGGAGGTCTGGTTTGAATTGGCTCTTTCCTGGTGTGTGATTGGAACGCAGTACCACTCCAGCTGGTATTTATAGAGGTTTGGATTGAATTGGACCTTTCCTGGAGTGTGAGTGGGACTTAATTCCACTCCAGCTGGTATTAATAGAGACCTGGATTGAATTGGCTCTTTGTGGGGTGTCAGTGGGGCTCAGTGCCACTCCAGATGGTGTTAATGGAAGCCTGGAATGAACTATCTCTTTCCTGGTGTGTGAGTGGGTCTCAGTCCCATTCCAGCTGGTATCAATGGCGGTCTGGCTTTAATTGGCTTTTTCCTGGTGTGTGAATGGGACTCAGTACCACTCCAGCTGGTATTAATAAAGGTTTGCATTGAATTTGCTCTTTCCTGTTGCGTGAGTGGGGCTCAGTCCCTCTCTAGCTGGTATTAATAGAGGTCTGGATTGAATTGGCTGTTTCCTGGTGTGTGTGTGGGACTCAGTACCACTCCAGCTGGTTTTGACAAAGGCCACTTCGATCTGATGATATCCACTGTAATCTGTTTGATGTCACCTTCACAGCGGCCATTTTAAGCGTCATGTGCTGTGGCCATTCTAAATGATGTGCTCTGTGGTCTGTTTGATGTCACCTTCACTGCGGCCATTTTACGTGACATGTGGTACGGCCATTTTAAATGATATGCACTGTGGTCTGTTGGATGTCACCGTCACTGCGTCCATTTTCAATGATATGCTCTGTGGTCTCTTTGATGTCACCTTCACTGCGGCCATTTTACGTGACATGTGGTACGGCCATTTTAAATGTTATGCTCTGTGGTCTGTTTGATGTCACCTTCAGTGCGGCCATTTTACGTGACATGTGCCGCGGCCATTTTAAATGATATGCTCTGTGATCTGTTTGAATTGAGAGTAATCCACGGGGATCATTTTCAATGTTTTCTGTCCAGGGCAGTGAATGTAACAGATTATAAATGAGAATAAAATCTCATAAAGGATAATAAATCACAGACAATCATAAAGATTATCAAGATTTACAAAGTGAGAGGAAGAATTATAAACAGTTTATAAAGGTTGTAAAGGTCAGTAAATGTTTATAAATTATTACAAAGAATTATCAATAATTATCAGGATTCTTTTTGACCCCGCCCCCACTCCCGTCACCTTGGAAACAGACCCCGCCCCCAAACCCGTCACTCTGGAAACAGACACCGCCCCCACTCCCAACACTCTGGAAACAGACCCCGCCCCCATTCCCGTCACTCTGGAAACAGACCCCGCCCCCAAACATTCACTCTGGAAAGAGGCCCCGCCCCCAGTCCCCATCACCCTGGAAACAGACCCCGCCCCAAACCCGTCACTCTGGAAACAGACCCCGCCCCTACACCCGTCACTCTGGAAACAGACCCCGCCTCCTCTCCCATCACTCCGGAAACAGACCCCGCCCCCACTCCCGTCACACTGGAAACAGACCCCGCCCCCCACTCCCGTCACTCTGGAAACCAACCCCGCCCCTACACCCGTCACTGTGGAAACAGACCCCGCCCCCCACTTCCGTCACCCAGGAAACAGACTCCGCCCCCACTCCCGTCACCCTGGAAACAGACCCCGCCCCCACTCCCGTCACCTTGGTAACAGACCCCGCCCCCACACCCGTCACCCTAGAAACAGACCCCGCCCCCACTCGCGTCACTCTGGAAACAGTCCCCTCCCCCATTCGCCGTCACCTTGGAAACAGTTCCCGCCCCCCAGTCCCCATCACCTTGGAAACTGACCCCGCCCCCAAACCCGTCACTCTGGAAACAGACACCGCCCCCCACTCCCGTCACTCTGGAAACAGACCCCGCCCCCACTCCCGTCACTCTGGAAACACACCCCGCCCCCAAACCTTCACTCTGGAAACAGGCCCTGCCACCAATCCCCATCACCCTGGAAACAGACACCGCCCCGAAACCCGTCACTCTGGAAACAGACCCCGCCACCACTCCCATCACTGAGGAAACAGACCCCGCCCCTACTCCCGTCACTCTGGAAACAGACACTGCCCCCACTCCCGTCACCCTGGAAACAGACCCCGCCCCCACTCCCGTCACTCTGGAAACAGACTCCTCCACCACTCCCGTCACCTAGGAAACAGACCCCGCCCCCACTCCCGACACCTTGGTAATAGACCCCGCCGCCACTCCATCACATTGGTAACAGACCCCGCCCCCACTCCCGTCAACCTGGAAACAGACCCCGCCCCCACTCCCGTCACCCTGGACACAGACCCCGCCCCCACTCACTTCACTCTGGAAACAGACCCCGCCCCCAGACACCGTCACCATGGACACAGACCTTCCCCCACTCCTCCGTCACCCTAGAAACAGACCCCGCCCCCACTCCCGTCACCTTGGAAACAGGCCACGCCCCCACTTCATCACCTTGGAAACAGACACCGCTCCCACTCCCGTCACCTTGGTAACAGACCCCGCCCCCACTCCCGTCACTCTGGAAACAGACCCCGTCCCCACTCCTTCACCTTGGAAACAGACCCCGCCCCCACTCCCATCACCTTGGTACAGACCCCGACCCCACTCCCGTCACTCTGGAAACAGACCCCGCCCTCACTCCCGTCACTCTAGAAACAGACCACGCCCCCCACTCCAGTCACTTTGGTAACAGACCTTGCCCCCACTCCCATCACCTTGGTAATAGACCCCGCCCCCACTCCCATCACCTTGGTAATAGACCCCGCCTCCACTCCCGTCACCTTGGTAATAGACCCCGCCTCCACTCCCGTCACCTTGGTAACAGACCTCGCCTCCAAGCCCATCACCTTCGAAACAGACCCCGCCCCCACTCCGTCACTCTGGAAACAGTCCCCGCCCCCAAACCCGTCACTCTAGAAAAAGACTCCGCCCCCACTCCCGTCACCCTGGAAACAGACCCCGCCCCTACTCCCATCACCTTTGCAACAGACCCCGCCCCCACTCCCGTCACCCCAGAAACAGACCCCACCCCCACTCCCGTCACCTTGGTAACAGACCTCGCCCCCACTCCCATCACGTTGGTAACAGACCCCGCCCCCACTCCCGTCACCCTAAAAACAGACCCCGCACCCCACTCCCGTCTCCCCGGAAACAGACCCCGCCCCCACTCCCGTCACCCTGGAAACAGACCCCGCCCCCACTCCCGTCACCTTGGTAACAGACCTCGCCCCCACTCCCGTCACCTTGGTAACAGACCCCGCCACCACTCCAGTCACGCCAGAAACAGACCCCGCCCCCACTCCCGTCACCTTGGTAACAGACCTCGCCCCCAATCCCGTCACGGTGGTAACAGACCCCGCCCCCACTCCCGTCACCCGAAAAACAGACCCCGCACCCCACTCCCGTCTCCCCGGAAACAGACCCCGCCCCCACTCCCGTCACCATGGTAACAGACCCCGCCCCCACTCCCCTCCCCCTGGAAACAGACTCCGCCCCCATTCGCCGTCATCCTGGAAACAGACTCCGCCCCCCCACCCGTCACTCTGGAAACAGACCCCGCCCCCATTCTCCATCACGTTGGAAACAGACTCCGCCCCCCACCCGTCACTCTGGAAACAGACCCCGCTCAAACTCTCGTCACACTGGAAACAGACCCCGCCCCCCCACTTCCTGTCACCTTTGTAACATATTCCGCAAACCTGTCTCCTTGGAAATAGACTCCGCCCCCAGACACCGTCACCCTGGAAACAGGCCCCGCCCCCGCTCTGTCTCCATGGTGACGGTCCCCTCCCCCGCTCTGTCTCCATGGTGACAGTCCCATCCCCCGCTCAGTCTCCATGGTGACAGGCCCCTCCCACGCTCTGTCTCCATGGTGACAGGCCCCGCCCCCGCTCTGTCTCCATGGTGAGAGGCCCCTCCCCCGTTCTGTCTCCATGGTGACAGACCCCTCCCCCGCACTGTCTCCATCGTGACAGGTCCCTCCCCCGCTCTGTCTCCATGGTGACAGTCCCCTCCCCCGCTCTGTCTCCATGGTGACAGTCTCCTCCCCCGCTCTGTCTCCATGGTGACAGGCCCCTCCCACGCTCTGTCTCCATGGTGACAGGCCCCACCACCGCTCTGTCTCCATGGTGACAGTCTCCTCCCCCGCTCTGTCTCCATGGTGACAGTCCCCTCCCCCGCTCTGACTCCATGGTGACAGTCCCCTCCCCCGATCTGTCTCCATGGTGACAGTCCCCTCCCCCGCTCTGTCTCCATGGTGACAGGCCCCTCCCCCGCTCTGTCTCCATGGTGACAGGCCCGTCCCCCTCCTCTGATTATTGAAATTAATTTAACATTTGTAATAAAGGGATATTTCAGCACATTCTTCACCTGCTCTCTGAACTGAGTCTGGGTCACGGCGTAAATCGCAGTGTTTGTGGAGCAGCTCAGGAGCTGGAGCATGAAGAACAATTCCAGCAGCAACGGAGGGAGATAAACAGACCCATAACACAAATAATACATCCTCCACCATATCATATACACCATGAACAGGGCCCACAACAGCATGAAATTCCCAGAGATAACTAACAGTAAAATGATAGATTTCCTTCGACTCTCCATGTCGGGGTCTCTGTGACTCTCCCCACTGCTGTGAGCCCGGAGTCTCCTGCGTCCTCTGCTGCTCACTAAAATGTGTCTGACGGTGAGAGCGTTGAGCAGCAGAATCAGCACAAATGGGACGGCCGGGGTTAGAATGTTGTGGAGGAACTCGATTGTTCCCCAGACACGAGATAACAGAACATCATCTGTTACCCAACAAAACCAGGGGATCTTCCCCAGCCGATACCAACCCGTGAACATAAAATACCAGAAGATGTTCTTTAAACAGCTCAGCACACTGACTGTTCCCACAACCACAGCCCATGTTTTCTCACTGCAATATTTACTTTTCAGATTCTGACAACAAATGGCCACAAATCGATCAAAGGTGAAAGTGATGGTGAACCAGACAGAACAGTCTTTGACAGTGTAAAGCAGAACGGCGTGGATATTACACACGGGGATGGACCGCAGGAACAGAAACTGTTCATAATAAACAATGGGAATGTGTCTGAATATCAGGTCCAGGATAATGACCAGTAGATCCGCCGCTGACATGGCCACCAGGTACCGAGTGACACATTTGGAGAGACCGCACTTTCCCCGAGACAGGATCACAATCGTCAGCAAGTTAACTGTGAGGAAGGGAAATAAACAGAGAAATTAGACATCAGACTGCAGCAATGCTACCAGATCTGAGTATGTGTGTGAGTGTCAGAAAGAGAGAAAGAGAGGGTGTGCACATATTTGAGAGAATGTGATTCAGCAAGTGTGTGTGTCTGTGAGTGCATGTGAGCGCGAGAGAGAGAGAGAGACAGTGTGTCTGTGTGTATATATATATAAATATATATATATATCTCAGTGCCTGGGTTCTGGTGTGTGTGTGTGTGTGTGTGTGTGTGTGTGTGTGTGTGTGTGTGTGTGTGTGTGTGTGTGTGTGTGTGTGTGTATATGTATGTCTCAGGGTCTGGGCTGTGTGTGTGTGTGCGTGTGTGTGTGCATATATAAAAGTCTCAGTGTCTGTGCTGTGGTGTGTGTGTGTGTGTGTGTGTGTGTTTGTGTGTGTGTGTGCATATATATAAGGCTCAGTGTCTGGGCTGTGGTCTGTGTGTGTGTGTGTGTGTGTGCATATATATAAGTCTGAGTGTCTGTGCTGTGGTGTGTGTGTGTGTGTGTGTGTGCATATATATAAGTCTCAGTGTCTGGGCTGCTGTGGTGTGTGTGTGTGTGTGTGTGTGTGTGTGCATATATATAAGTCTCAGT
>NW_027141325.1:505000-508829 GCF_036365525.1 Heterodontus francisci
ATGTCTGAGGGCCTGGACTATGGAGTGTGTGTGTGTCTGTGTGTTTGCATATATATGTCTGAGGGCCTGGACTGTGGTGTGTGTGTGTGTGTTTGTGTGTGTCTGAGTATTTAGGGCGGCACAGTGGCGCAGTGGTTAGCACCGCAGTCTCACAGCTCCAGTGACCCGGGTTCAATTCTGGGTACTGTCTGTGTGGAGTTTGCAAGTTCTCCCTGTGTCTGTTTTCCCTGTGTCTGCGTGGGGTTCCCCCGGGTGATCCGGTTTCCTCCAACAGCCAAAAGAATTGCAGGTTGATAGGTAAATTGGCCATTATAAATTGCTCCTAGTATAGGTAGGTGGTAGGGGAATATAGGGACAGGTGAGGATCTGGTCGGAATAAGGGATTAGTGCAGGATTAGGATAAATGGGTTGTTAATGGTCGGCACAGACTCGGTGGGCCGAAGGGCCTGTTTCAGTGCTGTATCTCGAAATCTGTTTATATTTGGTCAGGGTCTGGACTGTGGTGTTTGTGTGTGTGTGTGTGTGCATAAATATCAGTCTCAGTGTCTGGGCTGTGGTGTGTGTGTGTGTGTGTGCGCGCCCGCGCATATATATAAGTCTCAGGGCCTGGACTGTGGTGTTTGCGCGTGTATACATACAAATGTACATATTTTGTTCAGGGCCTGGACTGTGGTGTGTGTGTGTGTGTGTGTGTGTGTGTGTGTGTGTGTGTGTGTGTGTGTGTGTGTGTGTGTGTGTGTGTGTGTGTGTGTCTGTCTGTGTGTGTGTCTGTGTGTGTCTGTGTGTGTGTGAGTTTTCTTACATACAAACATACCAATTAGGAGCAGGAGTAGACCTCTCTGCCCCTCGAGCCTGCTCCACCATTCAATAAGATAATGACTGATCTGATTGAAACCTCAACTCCACGTTCCCACCTGCCCCCTATAACCTTTCACCCCCTTGTTTATCAAGAATCTATCTACCTCTGTCTTAAAATATTTCAGAATTTCTGTCGTCCAGCAACTCTCACTTGTTTCCTGGATTTCACCTAAAAAATGTATTTCCACACTTTGGATATCCTGTACTTCATTAATGTTTTTGCTCTCTGGGGATTTCCCTTTAATTATATTCAGTGCTGGTATTTTACTGCGACACACTGACTGAGAGTGTCCCATCTTTCTGCATGAAAAACACTCAGCTTTTTTGGCGAGGCAGTTTTCCCACTTGTGTCTCTCTCGGCCACACCTACTGCAATTGGTTGCAGCTACCACTCGATGCTCTTCCCGTCTTTCTTGTCTTTTACCACTAAGTTTTCCTTTTGTTTTCTGAACAAATTCAATTGAGTCTGCTACTCTCGAGATCAGACTCTCCCTGTCCCCTCGGACAACGGATTGGTTAAACTTTCTAACCTCTGCGTGTCTGCTCAATTGAAACTCTTTCGTTAATGTGAGATCAGCTCTGGACTGTGGATGATCTGAAAGGGTGTTGTCTAATACCCCAAACACAATCCTGTCTCCATTCAACTCTTCCCTTAAGTTGCCGTATTCACAAACCTCCATGCGTTTGTACAAGTCATTGATAAATGAATGAATGCTCTCCCCTTTCTGTTTTGTACGCTTATTAAATTCAAAGTGATTCCTGACAATGCAACGGCTAGCCGACGTCATCAGAGCTCTCCAAGCTCGCACATGCACAAATTCTCCTGTGCTCTGAGATGCTGCGCATGCTCAGCCTACGTCTTCCAGGACGAAGTGGCGCATGCACGGGAAAACTCTCTCCCCTCTCGGCCATTCACTCCAGGCCGCTCGCTGCCCGCTCCTCGCTACCCCGCTCCCCGCCCTCCGGCCGCTTGCTACCACCCCACCCCCGCACTGCCCTCTGTCCGTCCACTCACGCCCCGCTTCCCCCAACGTCCCTCCAGACACTAGCTCTAAGACATGCCGCTTCCCTCCTCTCGGCCTCTCGCTCCAACATTCGATCATTCTTCACCGCACCACCCGATAAAGCAAGGCGGGCGTCGAGGGGAGATGGGGCAATGTTGGAGCGAGTGGCCGAGAGGAGGGAAGCGGCAGAGGCCATGGCCTAGAGTGTGAGCAGCCAGAGAGCAGGATGGGGGTGGTGGTGGGCGAAGCGGGGAGTGAGCTGTCAGAGAGTGGGATGGGGGGAAGCGGGGAATGATCGTCCAGAGAACGGGATGGCACTGTTTAGAGGGAATTTGAGGAAAAAATGTTTCACCTCGAGGATGGTTGGAATCTGGAACACACTGCCTGAAGTAGTGGTAGAGGCAGGAACCCTCACAACATTTAAGAAGTATCTAGATGAGCACTCAAAACGCCATAGAATGCAAGGCTACGGCCACGTGCTGGAAAATGGAATTCGAATAGATAGGTACTTGATGGCCGGCACGGACATGATGGCCGAAGGGCCTGTTTCTGTGCTGTATAACTCTCTGACTCTATGAAACCTCACTGAATTACAGAGGGTGTGCAGCACTGTCAGATGTGCTGATGAGACTTCAAATAGCGCAACGTTCTCCGAGTATCAACCAAAACATGTCCATTGTGTAGATATGTGCCATATTTGCTTATGAAATGACAGTCACTGCTCCGAAAGTAATTCACTTTAGGTGAATTAAGATGACTTGGTACTATATAACTGGCTAATGCACAAGAAGGAGCGGGGGACTGTTAGAGGTGGGACAAAGGCGGTGATGGCAACCTTTGAGGGGATTTTTGGGTCGAAGTTGTTTTCTGTGATAAATTGAGTAGCTCCATCTTTAATCCTGGCAGCTGCCTGACTGTCACAGACAGTGACGTTTCAGTGGAAGAGGCTGCATTTGTGCATGTGCTAGGACAGCGTCACCTGGTGGTTGCGTTGTCAGCAAATGCAGCGTTTTAACTTTGGCTCCACGATGACATTTATTTCCTCAATTGAAATAGGTCTTGAGTGCCTGAATAACTTCTTCACACGTAGCCTACACACTCCCTCCATTGCAGACAATAGTGTACCGACCTGCTCCATGTCTGGCTTCTGCACGAGACCCGATGCAGTACGATACCTTGCAAACCTCTGGAACCATCTCGGCCACTCCTCGGCTTGGTTCAGTCCAGTGACCTTTTCAAAGGTACAGGCAAAGATTTCTCCATGTTCGCTTTGGTTTACTGCGGCCCCCATATAATATTCTGATATCTGTCAAGGCTTAGTACACAATTTATAGGAGTCTCACGGTTAAAATAACCTGAGTTTACTCGACACATCTTGCATTGAAGGTTTCATCTCTCCATGAGGTGCCGTGCAGATTATATTACATCACTTCCTGTGATGATGCACATAGTCTATTTATATAATCTGCCCAGTAACAACCCAATGTCCACTCTTATATTATTGTACAGATGTGAGAAAAGCTGAGGATGGGAATGGAACGGCTGAATGAAGATTTCATGATGCTGATGATGGAAATGAGGCTGATCTGTTACCCATTCCACAATCCCTCTTTATTTCTGTGCATGTTTCTCGATGCTGTTTCAACCAAATTGAAAAAGAATCACAAATCCTCCTCTGGAGACTCAGGTGTCTATTAACAAAAGGCATGGTGGCCAAGTGGTAAGGCGTCAGTCTCGTAAACTGAAGATCATGGATTCAATCCCCGTCAGTGCCTTGTGATTAGTTTCTCACTTTAAATGTCATGTTTCCAGAAAAGATGTCTGTTGGATTTGTTTCGGCCATCTGGAAATCAGTGTCATGTTACACTTTATCCTGGACACTGGGAAGAACATGAGGAGTAGCCACATGGTCCCTTGAGCCTTCTCTGCCATTGATAGAGTGAAAATATTGAGGTCCAAGCACTGAA